>NW_028142815.1:12500-15000 GCF_055691185.1 Crinia signifera | reverse complement strand
ATAATTCGGATAAGGGATGTCCGGATAGTTTGGTCGGCACTCCTATTCAATTTATGCAACACGCTGGGGTGCCTTCCTCTATATTACAAAAGTGGAGGTACCTTGTGGCCTTTTTTGGTGGTCCCCAAGGAAGGAGGCGGCACTCGGTTGGCTGAGCTTTTTAAAGCATTTTTATGGTGCAATAGACAAACATTGATTAAATATCGATGGCAAACATCGTCAACGTTTCAAGACTGGTTAGTCTTTTCCTCAGGACGCTTTAAAGAAAGTGCAATGTGCTGTGAGAAAGGATAGAAGAAAGCAGAGCTGTAAGCTCTCCTACCTTTTAAACGTGCAGCCTGTGTGTGTGTCCTCCTCCGGGCGCTGGGACCGGCAGCCGCACTTCCGGGTACTCTGTGCCGCCTCAGTGTGACGTGGCGGTTGCTAGGTTACCTTTGGACGCTGCAGCTTGCTCCTTCCCTGCGTCCCCGGAGATAGGAGATGTGGAAGACCAGCGTCACACTGCTGGAACAAAATACCAAAATAAGTGAATCAAACGTGCGTGGGCTGCTTGTTTCTAATAGCTAAGTGTTTAGAAAGTTAAGATCAATTAAAAAAGGGGATCGCTTATGTATTATAAGGCTTAAATATATGGGCTCCTTTTGAACAGCATCTCATTGCACCTTCCCTGTACTATCCACATTAAATAAGAACTTTACATATAACATTATTGCATTTACAGTTAACCTTTCATCTATACATAATGTATGCATGTACATACAACAGCGTAAATATAGACAGGGGGGCTGAACCTTCCGAGAACGTATGGCGTTACATCGTTCTGCGATTAAAGCCTGCTTGGCAGGAGAAAAAATAGAACAACCTGTGGCAAAACATTTCAAAACCTGCAGCCACTCTCTGGATAGTTTAAAAAGCAAAATAATAGATCACACCCCACTTCCCCCGAGAGGAGGAGATAGACAAAAAATGCTTACACAAAGGGAATCCGAATGGATTTTCCGTTTAAATGCTCTAGCGCCAGTAGGCCTAAATGAAAAAATACCCTGGAACGCCTTCATCTAAAATAGAGGGACAGCATTGTCCATTAACAGACTAGCCAGCCTGCCTCAGCCCCACTGTCTATATTTACGCTGTTGTATGTACATGCATACATTATGTATAGATGAAAGGTTAACTGTATATGCAATAATGTTATATGTAAAGTTCTTATTTAATGTGGATAGTACAGGGAAGGTGCAATGAGATGCTGTTCAAAAGGAGCCCATATATTTAAGCCTTATAATACATAAGCGATCCCCTTTTTTAATTGATTTTAACTTTCTAAACACTTAGCTATTAGAAACAAGCAGCCCACGCACGTTTGATTCACTTATTTTGATATTTAACACATTGTATTTTGTTCCAGCAGTGTGACGCTGGTCTTCGACATCTCCTATCTCCGGGGACGCAGGGAAGGAGCGAGCTGCAGCGTCCAAAGGTAACCTAGCAACCGCCACGTCACACTGAGGCGGCACAGAGTACCCGGTCCCAGCGCCCCGAGGAGGACACACACACAGGCTGCACGTTTAAAAGGTAGGAGAGCTTACAGCTCTGCTTTCTTCTTTCCTTTCTCACAGCACATTGCACTTTCTTTAAAGCGTCCTGAGGAAAAGACTAACCAGTCTTGAAACGTTGACGATGTTTGCCATCGATATTTAATCGATGTTTGTCTATTGCTCCATAAAAATGCTTTAAAAAGCTCAGCCAACCGAGTGCCGCCTCCTTCCTTGGGGAACCCCCAAAAAGGCCACAAGGTACCTCCACTTCTATTGTAATATAGAGGAAGGCACCCCAGCGTGTGTGTGTGTGTGTGTGTGTGTGTATATATATATGTATGTGTTTTGGATATGTGTTGCACTCCAATGGTGTGTCGGAAACCAAATGCAAAATAGCCGGTGTCCTCCAAAGATCAAAGCAATGAAGCAGATATAACAGCGTGGTGACGGCGGCACTTGAATAAATGACACAAACTGCCAGGGGTATCCCAACGTTTCAAGCCCTTGCGGGCCCTTTATCAAGGTGCAGAAGACACCTTGCACCTTGATAAAGGGCCCGCAAGGGCTTGAAACGTTGGGATACCCCTGGCAGTTTGTGTCATTTATTCAAGTGCCGCCGTCACCACGCTGTTATATATTATATATATATATATATATATAATATATACATATATATATATATATATATATACATACATACATACATACATACATACATACATACATTGGAGGGGCTCTGCACACACTAAATTAACTGATAATAAATAGTGGAGATTTGGTTCATGAATTGATCAATGCATTTAAGCCTGCAGCCCCCGTCAAGGGACCCCACTGTTCTGCAGGTCCTACCACTATCGCTGAAAATGGCTACAATACACATAGCTATCACATCAATGTTTGATACTTGTGTTTTTATATATATATATATGAGCCGGCACTCATTCCAATCAAAAGGGGTGATGTAT
>NW_028142815.1:0-7500 GCF_055691185.1 Crinia signifera | reverse complement strand
GGCTGCGAGCGTGGGAACTCCGGAATCAGCATGGATGTCACCTCCTATAAGTAAGTGTTTCTGTATGCTTCTCTGTGTCTTTGATAAAGGCATTAAGTTGCCGAAACGTTAGATCACTACATTGTGGCTCTGTGTTTCATTCTATACTGAATTCCGTTGGAGTGCCGCCCCATCTGTGTCTTTTTGACACTCATTTGCTATACATCCCTTTGGGAGGGCACCCCGGTCGTTGCTGCTTATCCGAGTGCCGGACCCAATCTCGACTTATAGATATAGATATATATAGATATATAGATATAGATATAGATATATAGATATATAGATATATCTATATATAGATATCTCTCTATATCTATCTATCTATCTATCTATCTATCTATCTATCCAAAGAGTCCATGAAAGCGCTAAAGAGTCCAGGAATAAGGAGGATCCGTCCGTGTATCAGGATCACCATGCAGTGCAGCTGTACTCCGTTTGGTGTTTCACAAAACACCACAGGGGGTAAACATGTAGAAAAAAAACAGAGAGCGCACGTATGAGCTAGTATGAAAGTAACAAGTTTACTATAATAAAAAGCTCACATACATGAAAGTTAAGATATGCAGGCATGCAATCATAAAAACCAGCAAGGCAGTAGTCCACGGTCAGAGACTCAGCGGCACGGCAGCCAAACTACAGCAGCTGGAAATCGGAGGATCCGGCAGACGTCACAACGTCAGAGAGTGATCAGCGTCGACCCAGGACCGCCCCAACGCGTTTCGTCAGCTTGTGACTTCGTCAGGAGGCGTGTCATGCATCTCAAATGGAGGAGTTTATATACCCAAATGGTGCACAGATCTTATACATCTTCATTGATTGCTTAAAGGTATATTACCGGCAAATATGTAAACGGAATAGATACAATAGCAAATAACAGACAGAAAGAATGCATAATATATTACAAAAAAGTATACAATAAAAGTACATTTATATCAGTATAACAATCACAATATAATAAAAATACAGTAAAAGTACAGAGAGAAATTCATATAAAAGGCAGAATGAGTGAAATCGACACAGCATTGCACGACACAGACATCACAACAGGACTAGACATGGACTAAGGGGTGTACGCCCAACTACAAAGCCCAGCATATCCAAGGAGTGATATCAGATGCCATTAGTGCAAAAAAGGTACTATGTCAATGCCCTCGTTCATACCTATAGGAGACATGGTATTTAGGGTAAAAATCCAATATGATTCTCTGCGACTCAATTTGGTTAAAATGTCACCACCCCTTTCATCAAGGGTGACACGCTCCAATGCTTTAAAAGAAAAGAAATCAAGATTAGAATTACAACATAAAGCAAAATGACGAGGGACACTGTGTAGAATGGATTTATTCCTAATACTCCTAGTATGCTCCAATATTCTAATTTTTAGAGGGCGTTTAGTTTTGCCGACGTAGCTTTTACCACATCGGCAAGAAAGACAATAAATAACACAAGTGGTCAGACAGGACATTCTGCTCTTGATATTATACGATTTAGAATTATCACTGTTGGCAAATCCACGTATTGACACATTTTACACTTGTTGCAGGGAAAAAACCCATTACAGGTTTTTAACCAACCATCCTTTGGTGTATCATTTTTAATGTGACTAGGAGCCAAAATAGATCTTAAAGATGATGCCTTTTTAAAGACAACTTGAGGTTTGGGGGGCAATAAATCATGTAAAAGGGGATCGAGTAAAAGAACATCCCAATGTTTGTTAAGAACATCTCTAATACCCTTACTTCTTGAATTAAATTTAGTAACAAAGGGTATAAAATTATCAGACCTGGCAGGACGATTTTTATATTGTAGAAGCTCGTTGCGATCGCGGGCTTTCTTCTGACAATGTTCAACCAAATGAGAGGGGTATTTCTTATCAATAAAACGTTTGTTATAGATAGCAGACTGTTCATCAAATTTATTTAAACTAGCACAATTTCTTCTAACCCTAACAAATTGGGAGTAAGGGATATTCTGGATCCACTTACCGAAATGACAGCTATTAAAATGTACATAGCTATTGCTATCCACCTGTTTAATATATGTAGACGTTTCAATGGTATTATTTGTGGGAGACCATTCAGAAGAATCCAATAGCAGGTCCAAAAATTCGATTTTACTATCATGAGAGTTAGAGGTAAAATGGAGATTGTAGGTATTCACATTTATAGCAGCAAGAAAATTATTAAGAGATATCATCCCCGTCCCATATAATAAGGATGTCATCTATATATCTATGGAAAGAGACAATCTGGTCTTTGTATATAGAATTAATCTCGGGACTAAGCTCCTCCCATTTTCCAAGATAAAGATTCGCTAAGCTCGGTGCGTATGGGGTCCCCATAGCGACCCCACACTGTTGGATGAAATATTCACCTTGGAATGTAAATACATTGTTGTACATAACCACCTTAATGCATTCTATAAAAAAGTTACTAAAAGCAGGATCCACATCTGTGTCTTTATCCAAAAAATACCGTATCGCCTCCAATCCAGCATCATGTGGAATGGACGTGTAAAGCGCCTCCACATCAATGGTACACCATTTATATGTGGGGCGCCACACGAAATCTTTCAAAAAAAGCAAAACTTGCGTGGAATCTTTAGTATAAGATATTATAGATATTATACTAAAGATTCCACGCAAGTTTTGCTTTTTTTTAAAGATTTCGTGTGGCGCCCCACATATAAATGGTGTACCATTGATGTGGAGGCGCTTTACACGTCCATTCCACATGATGGTGGATTGGAGGCGATACGGTATTTTTTGGATAAAGACACAGATGTGGATCCTGCTTTTAGTAACTTTTTTATAGAATGCATTAAGGTGGTTATGTACAACAATGTATTTACATTCCAAGGTGAATATTTCATCCAACAGTGTGGGGTCGCTATGGGGACCCCATACGCACCGAGCTTAGCGAATCTTTATCTTGGAAAATGGGAGGAGCTTAGTCCCGAGATTAATTCTATATACAAAGACCAGATTGTCTCTTTCCATAGATATATAGATGACATCCTTATTATATGGGACGGGGATGATATCTCTTTTAATAATTTTCTTGCTGCTATAAATGTGAATACCTACAATCTCCATTTTACCTCTAACTCTCATGATAGTAAAATCGAATTTTTGGACCTGCTATTGGATTCTTCTGAATGGTCTCCCACAAATAATACCATTGAAACGTCTACATATATTAAACAGGTGGATAGCAATAGCTATGTACATTTTAATAGCTGTCATTTCGGTAAGTGGATCCAGAATATCCCTTACTCCCAATTTGTTAGGGTTAGAAGAAATTGTGCTAGTTTAAATAAATTTGATGAACAGTCTGCTATCTATAACAAACGTTTTATTGATATGAAATACCCCTCTCATTTGGTTGAACATTGTCAGAAGAAAGCCCGCGATCGCGATCGCAACGAGCTTCTACAATATAAAAATCGTCCTGCCAGGTCTGATAATTTTATACCCTTTGTTACTAAATTTAATTCAAGAAGTAAGGGTATTAGAGATGTTCTTAACAAACATTGGGATGTTCTTTTACTCGATCCCCTTTTACATGATTTATTGCCCCCCAAACCTCAAGTTGTCTTTAAAAAGGCATCATCCTTAAGATCTATTTTGGCTCCTAGTCGCATTAAAAATGATACACCAAAGGATGGTTGGTTAAAAACCTGTAATGGGTTTTTTCCCTGCAACAAGTGTAAAATGTGTCAATACGTGGACAAAGATCATTACAAATTTGCCAACAGTGATAATTCTAAATCGTATAATATCAAGAGCAGAATGTCCTGTCTGACCACTTGTGTTATTTATTGTCTTTCTTGCCGATGTGGTAAAAGCTACGTCGGCAAAACTAAACGCCCTCTAAAAATTAGAATATTGGAGCATACTAGGAGTATTAGGAATAAATCCATTCTACAGTGTCCCTCGTCATTTTGCTTTATGTTGTAATTCTAATCTTGATTTCTTTTCTTTTAAAGCATGGGAGCGTGTCACCCTTGATGAAAGGGGTGGTGACATTTTAACCAAATTGAGTCGCAGAGAATCATATTGGATTTTTACCCTAAATACCATGTCTCCTATAGGTATGAACGAGGGCATTGACATAGTACCTTTTTTGCACTAATGGCATCTGATATCACTCCTTGGATATGCTGGGCTTTGTAGTTGGGCGTACACCCCTTAGTCCATGTCTAGTTCTGTTGTGATGTCTGTGTCGTGCAATGCTGTGTCGATTTCACTCATTCTGCCTTTTATATGAATTTCTCTCTGTACTTTTACTGTATTTTTATTATATTGTGATTGTTATACTGATATAAATGTACTTTTATTGTATACTTTTTTGTAATATATTATGCATTCTTTCTGTCTGTTATTTGCTATTGTATCTATTCCGTTTACATATTTGCCGGTAATATACCTTTAAGCAATCAATGAAGATGTATAAGATCTGTGCACCATTTGGGTATATAAACTCCTCCATTTCAGATGCATGACACGCCTCCTGACGAAGTCACAAGCTGACGAAACGCGTTGGGGCGGTCCTGGGTCGACGCTGATCACTCTCTGACGTTGTGACGTCTGCCGGATCCTCCGATTTCCAGCTGCTGTAGTTTGGCCGCCGTGCCGCTGAGTCTCTGACCGTGGACTACTGCCTTGCTGGTTTTTATGATTGCATGCCTGCATATCTTAACTTTCATGTATGTGAGCTTTTTATTATAGTAAACTTGTTACTTTCATACTAGCTCATACGTGCGCTCTCTGGTTTTTTTCTACATATATATATAGATATAGATATATAGATAGATATAGATAGATATAGATAGATATAGATAGATAGATAGATAGATATAGATAGATAGATATAGATAGATAGATATAGATATATATAGATATATATCTCTCTATATCTATCTATCTATATATATATATATATATATATATATATATGACAGGGAGATCCGGCACTCCAATAGCAGTAATAGCCCCGGTGCCTTCCGAAGGAAAGAGATACAGCGTGGGAGATGGTGCTGGCGGCAATCGATGGGGACTTAGTACGAATAAAGAAAAGAGCTGACACCACACACAGCTTAAGGTGCTTACTAGATACAGCGTGGGAGATGGTGCTGGCGGCAATCGATGGGGACTTAGTACGAATAAAGAAAAGAGCTGACACCACACACAGCTTAAGGTGCTTACTAGTTTCGGATTTAATAATCCTTCGTCAGAGTCCAAAGAAAGAACATGAATGACTTACCTAAATAGATTTCCCACCCCCGTGCACAGATAGACGACAGGTACTCCATAGTCGGGCGCCGTCGGCCGGTGATGACGTCATCATGACGCTCACCTACACGGGGTAGACGCGTCGCTATGGTAACCTGTTGAGACATATACATTAAGTGAAAATCCCAAATGAAAAACATGATACAGCGCATAAACATTTATAAGAGGGGCTCCACAGATAAAGGAAGGGGGGGAAAGCCACAGAAAAGGTAAATGACACAACTGAAATTGAGCATAAATGCGGTGGGCATGAAATGCAATAAACGGCGAGTAATACGCCTGAGCGTGTGTATACATGCGTACACTCGCAATGTGGTTTTGTAATCACAGACAAGGGAACGGGATGCGGACGGACAGGGGTACATGCAAAAGGGGGGAACAGGTCATCGTACAAACATCCCAGATGACATGTCAGAATGCATGTCGACAAAATTGTCTGTTGTGGCATAAGGTTATAAGGGGATGAGATGACAGACAGGGGGTCGGGATAAAGACAGACAAGGTTGCAGGCATCCGGGGAAAACAAATCAATATAAACGTGACATGGATGACCTGTTAGCGCTAACAGTCGACATATGTGTCGATAAGACAATCTGGAAATGCGTTTAAAACGCTGTATGTCTAGCATCGTCAGATAAGGCAGGAATGTCACTAAATGTTGGAATTGCCAAGCCCGGGTAGTGACGAGTCTCAGGGTCAAGGGTATCAAAGGAAGCGTGTAAGAGAGAGATATTCATTAAGCCCGGCAGGGGCGATGGTGTTGAGTCTAAAAATCCATGCTGCTTCTCGCTGAAGAAGCATTTTTCCGCGGTCACCACCCCTGGGAGATGGAGCGACCTGATCTACCATCCAATAACGTAGCCACTGGTTGGTCTGACACTGCTCCTTCCAGGGCAAGCCTAATCGATGAACGATGTGCTGCCATCCTCTCCTTGAAGGACAGGATGAGTCCGCACGGGCAGCGGATTGCGTTGACGACGTACCTGCTCGTGCAGGTGAGTACCTGATGTACTTTGATGGAACAACCGGAATGAGGGTGTTTAAAGGAAGGGCCCGTTTCCAGGAATTTACATGTTGTACATCCAGTGCATTTATAAATGCCTGGTTTGCGTGTTAAAAAATGGGGGTTTGTTAAGGGGCTCATCTATGCAACATCATTTTTGACAAGGATGACTCTGAGGTTACGACCCCTCTTGTAGCATGGCAGTATGCTGGAGTTCTTTAGAGAAGGAAGATGAGGGTCGGTGGTAATAATCGGCCAGAATTGTTTGGTGGTGTGTACCAGTTCTTTAGTGGCTGTGGAAAAGGTGTTGATAAAAGGCAATCTTCCCTGTGGTAATTTATCCTTGGTTCTGACGATCAAGGTGTCCTCTCTTGGTATCGATAGAGCTTTCCTTTTAGCTTGGGTTAATTGTGCCCAATTGTATCTGCGATCAGCAAACTTAAGGATCATCTGGTCCATTTGAATTACTGCTTCTTCATCAGAACTGCAGATTCGTCTTACCCGAAGCAGTTGGGAGTATGGTAAGCCACGTTTTAGTGAAGAGGGGTGATGGCTGGCTGCGGCCAGAAACGTATTGTGGTCTGTTGGCTTGTGGTATAAATTAGTTGCTAGACCATCGTCAGTGATCGTTACAACCACATCCAGATAATTGATTGAGGTGGTGCTGCTGCATGAGGTAAATTTGATGTTGGGGTCAAGTTCATTGAGATGATTAATGGTGGATGCTAATAGATGAGCAGAGCCCGTCCAAATTAGGAAGACATCATCTATGTAGCGGTGGTAGATGGCCAGATGTTCCGCGATGAGGGGCTGTGATAGGATCAGGTCTTTTTCAATGGCAAACATGAACGCGTTAGCGTATGTCGGCGCCACACAACTGCCCATGGCACAGCCTTTGAGCTGTAAGAAGAACTCACCATTGAAAAGAAAATAATTTTGTGTGAGGGTGAACTCTAAAAGTTGTAGGTAAAAGTTGACATCTGGGCCCATGTACTTGTCACTGTTGCAAATCAACTTGCGTGTGGCTGCCAGCCCTCGATCGTGGGGGATGTTAGTGTATAAGCTCACCACGTCGAGGGGGCAGAGGTGGTAACGCCTGGAGCTGTAGGATGAAGCTGGTGGTGTCCTTTAAGTATGCTGCCTGTTCTTGTAACACTGGTTGCAA
>NW_028142814.1:0-25273 GCF_055691185.1 Crinia signifera | reverse complement strand
TGGGCTTAAGGGCGCCTGGACCCGCCCACTTCCGCTTTGGGGGCGAGCAACAGTTGTCAGGGCAACCCTGGGCATGGCAGGGGGCTTAAGGGCGCCTGGACCTGCCCACTTCCGCTTTGGGGGCCAGCAACAGTTGCCAGGGCAACCCTGGGAATGGCAGGGGGCTTACGGGGGCCTGGACCCGCCCACTTCCGCTTTGGGGGCCAGCAACAGTTGCCAGGGCAACCCTGGGCATGGCAGGGGGCTTAAGGGGGCTAGGACCCTCCCACTTCCGCTTTGGGGGGCCAGCAACAGTTGCCAGGGCAACCCTGGGCATGGCAGGGGGCTTAATGGGGCCCTGACCCGCCCACTTCAGCTTTGGGGGCCAGCAACAGTTGCCAGGGCAACCCTGGGCATGGCAGTGGGCTTAAGGGTGCCTGGACCCGCCTACTTCCGCTTTGGGGGCCAGCAACAGTTGCCAGGGCAACCCTGGGCATGGCAGGGGGCTTAAGGGGGCCAGGACCCGCCCACTTCCGCTTTGGGGGCCAGCAACAGTTGCCAGGGCAACACTGGGCATGGCAGGGGGCTTAAGGGGGCCTGGACCCGCCCACTTCCGCTTTGGGGGCCAGCAACAGTTGCCAGGGCAACACTGGGCATGGCAGGGAGCTTAAGGGGCCTGGACCCGCCCACTTCCGCTTTGGGGGCGAGCAAGAGTTGCCAGGGCAACCCTGGGCATGGCATGGGGCTTAAGGGCGCCTGGACCCGCCCACTTCCGCTTTGGGGGCCAGCAACAGTTGCCAGGGCAACCCTGGGAATGGCAGGGGGCTTAAGGGGGCCTGGACCCGCCCACTTCCGCTTTGGGGGCCAGCAACAGTTGCCAGGGCAACCCTGGGCATGGCAGGGGGCTTAAGGGGGCTAGGACCCTCCCACTTCCGCTTTGGGGGCCAGCAACAGTTGCCAGGGCAACCCTGGGCATGGCAGGGGGCTTAAGGGGGCCTGGACCCGCCCACTTCCGCTTTAGGGGCCAGCAACAGTTGCCAGGGCAACCCTGGGCATGGCAGTGGGCTTAAGGGCGCCTGGACCCGCCCACTTCCGCTTTGGGGGCGAGCAACAGTTGCCAGGGCAACCCTGGGCATGGCAGGGGGCTTAAGGGCGCCTGGACCCGCCCACTTCCGCTTTGGGGGCCAGCAACAGTTGCCAGGGCAACCCTGGGAATGGCAGGGGGCTTAAGGGGGCCTGGACCCGCCCACTTCCGCTTTGGGGGCCAGCAACAGTTGCCAGGGCAACCCTGGGCATGGCAGGGGGCTTAAGGGGGCTAGGACTCTCCCACTTCCGCTTTGGGGGCCAGCAACAGTTGCCAGGGCAACCCTGGGCATGGCAGGGGGCTTAAGAAGGCCTGGACCCGCCCACTTCAGCTTTGGGGGCCAGCAACAGTTGCCAGGGCAACCCTGGGCACGGCAGTGGGCTTAAGGGTGCCTGGACCCGCCTACTTCCGCTTTGGGGGCCAGCAACAGTTGCCAGGGCAACCCTGGGCATGGCAGGGGGCTTAAGGGGGCCAGGACCCGCCCACTTCCGCTTTGGGGGCCAGCAACAGTTGCCAGGGCAACACTGGGCATGGCAGGGGGCTTAAGGGGGCCTGGACCCGCCCACTTCCGCTTTGGGGGCGAGCAACAGTTGCCAGGGCAACCCTGGGCATGGCAGGGGGCTTAAGGGCGCCTGGACCCGCCCACTTCCGCTTTGGGGGCCAGCAACAGTTGCCAGGGCAACCCTGGGAATGGCAGGGGGCTTAAGGGGGCCAGGACCCGCCCACTTCCGCTTTGGGGGCCAGCAACAGTTGCCAGGGCAACCCTGGGCATGGCAGTGGGCTTAAGGGCACCTGGACCCGCCCACTTCCGCTTTGGGGGCCAGCAACAGTTGCCAGGGCAACACTGGGCATGGCAGGGGGCCTGGACCCGCCCACTTCCGCTTTGGGGGCCAGCAACAGTTGCCAGGGCAACACTGGGCATGGCAGGGGGCTTAAGGGGGCCTGGACCCGCCCACTTCCGCTTTGGGGGCCAGCAACAGTTGCCAGGGCAACCCTGGGCATGGCAGGGGGCTTAAGGGCGCCTGGACCCGCCCACTTCCGCTTTGGGGGCCAGCAACAGTTGCCAGGGCAACCCTGGGCATGGCAGGGGGCTTAAGGGGGCCAGGACCCGCCCACTTCCGCTTTGGGGGCCAGCAACAGTTGCCAGGGCAACACTGGGCATGGCAGGGGGCCTGGACCCGCCCACTTCCGCTTTGGGGGCCAGCAACAGTTGCCAGGGCAACACTGGGCATGGCAGGGGGCTTAAGGGGGCCTGGACCCGCCCACTTCCGCTTTGGGGGCCAGCAACAGTTGCCAGGGCAACACTGGGCATGGCAGGGGGCCTGGACCCGCCCACTTCCGCTTTGGGGGCCAGCAACAGTTGCCAGGGCAACACTGGGCATGGCAGGGGGCTTAAGGGGGCCTGGACCCGCCCACTTCCGCTTTGGGGGCCAGCAACAGTTGCCAGGGCAACCCTGGGCATGGCAGGGGGTTTAAGGGGGCCAGGACCCGCCAACTTCCGCTTTGGGGGCCAGCAACAGTTGCCAGGGCAACCCTGGGCATGGCAGTGGGCTTAAGGGCACCTGGACCCGCCCACTTCCGCTTTGGGGGCCAGCAACAGTTGCCAGGGCAACACTGGGCATGGCAGGGGGCCTGGACCCGCCCACTTCCGCTTTGGGGGCCAGCAACAGTTGCCAGGGCAACACTGGGCATGGCAGGGGGCTTAAGGGCGCCTGGACCCGCCCACTTCCGCTTTGGGGGCCAGCAACAGTTGCCAGGGCAACCCTGGGCATGGCAGGGGGCTTAAGGGGGCCTGGACCCGCCCACTTCCGCTTTGGGGGCCAGCAACAGTTGCCAGGGCAACCCTGGGCATGGCAGGGGGCTTAAGGGGGCCAGGACCCGCCCACTTCCGCTTTGGGGGCCAGCAACAGTTGCCAGGGCAACACTGGGCATGGCAGGGGGCCTGGACCCGCCCACTTCCGCTTTGGGGGCCAGCAACAGTTGCCAGGGCAACACTGGGCATGGCAGGGGGCTTAAGGGGGCCTGGACCCGCCCACTTCCGCTTTGGGGGCCAGCAACAGTTGCCAGGGCAACACTGGGCATGGCAGGGGGCCTGGACCCGCCCACTTCCGCTTTGGGGGCCAGCAACAGTTGCTAGGGCAACACTGGGCATGGCAGGGGGCTTAAGGGGGCCTGGACCCGCCCACTTCCGCTTTGGGGGCCAGCAACAGTTGCCAGGGCAACCCTGGGCATGGCAGGGGGTTTAAGGGGGCCAGGACCCGCCAACTTCCGCTTTGGGGGCCAGCAACAGTTGCCAGGGCAACCCTGGGCATGGCAGTGGGCTTAAGGGCACCTGGACCCGCCCACTTCCGCTTTGGGGGCCAGCAACAGTTGCCAGGGCAACACTGGGCATGGCAGGGGGCCTGGACCCGCCCACTTCCGCTTTGGGGGCCAGCAACAGTTGCCAGGGCAACACTGGGCATGGCAGGGGGCTTAAGGGGGCCTGGACCCGCCCACTTCCGCTTTGGGGGCCAGCAACAGTTGCCAGGGCAACCCTGGGCATGGCAGGGGGCTTAAGGGCGCCTGGACCCGCCCACTTCCGCTTTGGGGGCCAGCAACAGTTGCCAGGGCAACCCTGGGCATGGCAGGGGGCTTAAGGGGGCCTGGACCCGCCCACTTCCGCTTTGGGGGCCAGCAACAGTTGCCAGGGCAACTCTGGGCATGGCAGGGGGCTTAAAGGGGCCATGACCCGCCCACTTCCGCTTTGGGGGCCAGCAACAGTTGCCAGGACAAACTGGGAATGGCAGGGGGCTTAAGGGCGCCTGGACCCGCCCACTTCCGCTTTGGGGGCCAGCAACAGTTGCCAGGGCAACCCTGGGCATGGCAGTGGGCTTAAGGGCGCCTGGACCCGCCCACTTCCGCTTTGGGGGCCAGCAACAGTTGCCAGGGCAACTCTGGGCATGGCAGGGGGCTTAAGGGGGCCAGGACCCGCCCACTTCCGCTTTGGGGGCCAGCAACAGTTGCCAGGGCAACCCTGGGCATGGCAGGGGGCTTAAGGGGGCCTGGACCCGCCCACTTCCGCTTTAGGGGCCAGCAACAGTTGCCAGGGCAACCCTGGGCATTGCAGGGGGCTTAAGGGGGCCTGGACCCGCCCACTTCCGCTTTGGGGGCCAGCAACAGTTGCCAGGGCAACCCTGGGCATGGCAGGGGGCTTAAGGGGGCCAGGACCCGCCCACTTCCGCTTTGGGGGCCAGCAACAGTTGCCAGGGCAACCCTGGGCATGGCAGGGGGCTTAAGGGGGCCAGGACCCGCCCACTTCCGCTTTGGGGGCCAGCAACAGTTGCCAGGGCAACCCTGGGAATGGCAGGGGGCTTAAGGGGGCCTGGACCCGCCCACTTCCGCTTTGGGGGCCAGCAACAGTTGCCAGGGCAACCCTGGGCATGGCAGGGGGCTTAAGGGGGCCTGGACCCTCCCACTTCCGCTTTGGGGGCCAGCAACAGTTGCCAGGGCAACCCTGGGCATTGCAGGGGGCTTAAGGGGGCCTGGACCCGCCCACTTCCGCTTTGGGGGCCAGCAACAGTTGCCAGGGCAACCCTGGGCATGGCAGTGGGCTTAAGGGCGCCTGGATACGCCTACTTCCACTTTGGGGGCCAGCAACAGTTGCCAGGGCAACCCTGGGCATGGCAGGGGGCTTAAGGGGGCCAGGACCCGCCCACTTCCGCTTTGGGGGCCAGCAACAGTTGCCAGGGCAACACTGGGCATGGCAGGGGGCTTAAGGGGGCCTGGACCCGCCCACTTCCGCTTTGGGGGCCAGCAACAGTTGCCAGGGCAACACTGGGCATGGCAGGGGGCTTAAGGGGGCCTGGACCCGCCCACTTCCGCTTTGGGGGCGAGCAACAGTTGCCAGGGCAACCCTGGGCATGGCAGGGGGCTTAAGGGCGCCTGGACCCGCCCCCTTCCGCTTTGGGGGCCAGCAACAGTTGCCAGGGCAACTCTGGGCATGGCAGGGGGCTTAAGGGGGCCAGGACCCGCCCACTTCCGCTTTGGGGGCAAGCAACAGTTGCCAGGGCAACCCTGGGCAAGGCAGGGGGCTTAAGGGCGCCTGGACCCGCCCACTTCCGCTTTTGGGGCCAGCAACAGTTGCCAGGGCAACCCTGGGCATGGCAGGGGGCTTAAGGGCGCCTGGACCCGCCCACTTCCGCTTTGGGGGCCAGCAACAGTTGCCAGGGTAACCCTGGGAATGGCAGGGGGCTTAAGGGGGCCTGGACCCGCCCACTTCCGCTTTGTGGGCCAGCAACAGTTGCCAGGGCAACCCTGGGCATGGCAGGGGGCTTAAGGGGGCCTGGACCCTCCCACTTCCGCTTTGGGGGCCAGCAACAGTTGCCAGGGCAACCCTGGGCATTGCAGGGGGCTTAAGGGGGCCTGGACCCGCCCACTTCCGCTTTGGGGGCCAGCAACAGTTGCCAGGGCAACCCTGGGCATGGCAGGGGGCCAGGACCCGCCCACTTCCGCTTTGGGGGCCAGCAACAGTTGCCAGGGCAACCCTGGGCATTGCAGGGGGCTTAAGGGGGCCTGGACCCGCCCACTTCCGCTTTGGGGGCCAGCAACAGTTGCCAGGGCAACACTGGGCATGGCAGGGGGCTTAAGGGGGCCTGGACCCGCCCACTTCCGCTTTGGGGGCCAGCAACAGTTGCCAGGGCAACCCTGGGCATGGCAGGGGGCTTAAGGGCGCCTGGACCCGCCCACTTCCGCTTTGGGGGCCAGCAACAGTTGCCAGGGCAACCCTGGGCATGGCAGTGGGCTTAAGGGCGCCTGGACCCGCCCACTTCCGCTTTGGGGGCCAGCAACAGTTGCCAGGGCAACCCTGGGCATGGCAGTGGGCTTAAGGGCACCTGGACCCGCCCACTTCCGCTTTGGGGGCCAGCAACAGTTGCCAGGGCAACCCTGGGCATGGCAGGGGTCTTAAGGGGGCCAGGACCCGCCCACTTCCGCTTTGGGGGCCAGCAACAGTTGCCAGGGCAACACTGGGCATGGCAGGGGGCTTAAGGGGGCCTGGACCCGCCCACTTCCGCTTTGGGGGCCAGCAACAGTTGCCAGGGCAACTCTGGGCATGGCAGGGGGCTTAAGGGGGCCAGGACCCGCCCACTTCCGCTTTGGGGGCCAGCAACAGTTGCCAGGACAAACTGGGGATGGCAGGGGGCTTAAGGGCGCCTGGACCCGCCCACTTCCGCTTTGGGGGCCAGCAACAGTTGTTGGGCAACCCTGAGCATGGCATTGGGCTTAAGGGCGCCTGGACCCGCCCACTTCCGCTTTGGGGGCCAGCAACAGTTGCCAGGGCAACACTGGGCATGGCAGGGGGCTTAAGGGCGCCTGGACCCGCCCACTTCCGCTTTGGGGGCCAGCAACAGTTGCCAGGGCAACCCTGGGCATGGCAGTGGGCTTAAGGGCGCCTGGACCCGCCTACTTCCGCTTTGGGGGCCAGCAACAGTTGCCAGGGCAACACTGGGCATGGCAGGGGGCTTAAGGGGGCCTGGACCCGCCCACTTCCGCTTTGGGGGCCAGCAACAGTTGCCAGGGCAACTCTGGGCATGGCAGGGGGCTTAAGGGGGCCAGGACCCGCCCACTTCCGCTTTGGGGGCCAGCAACAGTTGCCAGGACAAACTGGGAATGGCAGGGGGCTTAAGGGGGCCTGGACCCGCCCACTTCCGCTTTGGGGGCCAGCAACAGTTGCCAGGGCAACCCTGGGCATGGCAGGGGGCTTAAGGGGGCCTGGACCCTCCCACTTCCGCTTTGGGGGCCAGCAACAGTTGCCAGGGCAACCCTGGGCATTGCAGGGGGCTTAAGGGGGCCTGGACCCGCCCACTTCCGCTTTGGGGGCCAGCAACAGTTGCCAGGGCAACCCTGGGCATGGCAGTGGGCTTAAGGGCGCCTGGACCCGCCTACTTCCGCTTTGGGGGCCAGCAATAGTTGCCAGGGCAACCCTGGGCATGGCAGGGGGCTTAAGGGGGCCAGGACCCGCCCACTTCCGCTTTGGGGGCCAGCAACAGTTGCCAGGGCAACACTGGGCATGGCAGGGGGCTTAAGGGGGCCTGGACCCGCCCACTTCCGCTTTGGGGGCCAGCAACAGTTGCCAGGGCAACACTGGGCATGGCAGGGGGCTTAAGGGGGCCTGGACCCGCCCACTTCCGCTTTGGGGGCCAGCAACAGTTGCCAGGGCAACCCTGGGCATGGCAGGGGGCTTAAGGGGGCCAGGACCCGCCCACTTCCGCTTTGGGGGCCAGCAACAGTTGCCAGGGCAACCCTGGGCATGGCAGGGGGCCAGGACCCGCCCACTTCCGCTTTGGGGGCCAGCAACAGTTGCCAGGGCAACCCTGGGCATGGCAGGGGGCTTAAGGGGGCCTGGACCCGCCCACTTCCGCTTTGGGGGCCAGCAACAGTTGCCAGGGCAACACTGGGCATGGCAGGGGGCTTAAGGGGGCCTGGACCCGCCCACTTCCGCTTTCGGGGCCAGCAACAGTTGCCAGGGCAACACTGGGCATGGCAGTGGGCTTAAGGGGGCCTGGACCCGCCCATTTCCGCTTTGGGGGCCAGCAACAGTTGCCAGGGCAACCCTGGGCATGGCAGGGGGCTTAAGGGGGCCTGGAGCCGCCCACTTCCGCTTTGGGGGCCAGCAACAGTTGCCAGGGCAACACTGGGCATGGCAGGGGGCTTAAGGGGGCCTGGACCCGCCCACTTCCGCTTTGGGGGCCAGCAACAGTTGCCAGGGCAACACTGGGCATGGCAGGGGGCTTAAGGGGGCCTGGACCCGCCCACTTCCGCTTTGGGGGCCAGCAACAGTTGCCAGGGCAACCCTGGGCATTGCAGGGGGCTTAAGGGGGCCTGGACCCGCCCACTTCCGCTTTGGGGGCCAGCAACAGTTGCCAGGGCAACCCTGGGCATGGCAGTGGGCTTAAGGGCGCCTGGATACGCCTACTTCCACTTTGGGGGCCAGCAACAGTTGCCAGGGCAACCCTGGGCATGGCAGGGGGCTTAAGGGGGCCAGGACCCGCCCACTTCCGCTTTGGGGGCCAGCAACAGTTGCCAGGGCAACACTGGGCATGGCAGGGGGCTTAAGGGGGCCTGGACCCGCCCACTTCCGCTTTGGGGGCCAGCAACAGTTGCCAGGGCAACACTGGGCATGGCAGGGGGCTTAAGGGGGCCTGGACCCGCCCACTTCCGCTTTGGGGGCCAGCAACAGTTGCCAGTGCAACCCTGGGCATGGCAGGGGGCTTAAGGGGGCCAGGACCCGCCCACTTCCGCTTTGGGGGCCAGCAACAGTTGCCAGGGCAACCCTGGGCATGGCAGGGGGCCAGGACCCGCCCACTTCCGCTTTGGGGGCCAGCAACAGTTGCCAGGGCAACCCTGGGCATGGCAGGGGGCTTAAGGGGGCCTGGACCCGCCCACTTCCGCTTTGGGGGCCAGCAACAGTTGCCAGGGCAACACTGGGCATGGCAGGGGGCTTAAGGGGGCCTGGACCCGCCCACTTCCGCTTTGGGGGCCAGCAACAGTTGCCAGGGCAACACTGGGCATGGCAGTGGGCTTAAGGGGGCCTGGACCCGCCCATTTCCGCTTTGGGGGCCAGCAACAGTTGCCAGGGCAACCCTGGGCATGGCAGGGGGCTTAAGGGGGCCAGGACCCGCCCACTTCCGCTTTGGGGGCCAGCAACAGTTGCCAGGGCAACCCTGGGCATGGCAGGGGGCTTAAGGGGGCCTGGACCCGCCGACTTCCGCTTTGGGGGCCAGCAACAGTTGCCAGGGCAACACTGGGCATGGCAGGGGGCTTAAGGGGGCCTGGACCCGCCCACTTCCGCTTTGGGGGCGAGCAACAGTTGCCAGGGCAACCCTGGGCATGGCAGGGGGCTTAAGGGCGCCTGGACCCGCCCCCTTCCGCTTTGGGGGCCAGCAACAGTTGCCAGGGCAACCTGGGCATGGCAGTGGGCTTAAGGGCGCCTGGACCCGCCCCTTTCCGCTTTGGGGGCCAGCAACATTTGCAAGGGCAACCCTGGGCATGGCAGTGGGCTTAAGGGCACCTGGACCCGCCCACTTCCGCTTTTGGGGCCAGCAACAGTTGCCAGGGCAACCCTGGGCATGGCAGGGGTCTTAAGGGGGCCAGGACCCGCCCACTTCCGCTTTGGGGGCCAGCAACAGTTGCCAGGGCAACACTGGGCATGGCAGGGGGCTTAAGGGGGCCTGGACCCGCCCACTTCCGCTTTGGGGGCCAGCAACAGTTGCCAGGGCAACTCTGGGCATGGCAGGGGGCTTAAGGGGGCCAGGACCCGCCCACTTCCGCTTTGGGGGCCAGCAACAGTTGCCAGGACAAACTGGGGATGGCAGGGGGCTTAAGGGCGCCTGGACCCGCCCACTTCCGCTTTGGGGGCCAGCAACAGTTGTTGGGCAACCCTGGGCATGGCATTGGGCTTAAGGGCGCCTGGACCCGCCCACTTCCGCTTTGGGGGCCAGCAACAGTTGCCAGGGCAACACTGGGCATGGCAGGGGGCTTAAGGGCGCCTGGACCCGCCCACTTCCGCTTTGGGGGCCAGCAACAGTTGCCAGGGCAACCCTGGGCATGGCAGTGGGCTTAAGGGCGCCTGGACCCGCCTACTTCCGCTTTGGGGGCCAGCAACAGTTGCCAGGGCAACACTGGGCATGGCAGGGGGCTTAAGGGGGCCTGGACCCGCCCACTTCCGCTTTGGGGGCCAGCAACAGTTGCCAGGGCAACTCTGGGCATGGCAGGGGGCTTAAGGGGGCCAGGACCCGCCCACTTCCGCTTTGGGGGCCAGCAACAGTTGCCAGGACAAACTGGGAATGGCAGGGGGCTTAAGGGGGCCTGGACCCGCCCACTTCCGCTTTGGGGGCCAGCAACAGTTGCCAGGGCAACCCTGGGCATGGCAGGGGGCTTAAGGGGGCCTGGACCCTCCCACTTCCGCTTTGGGGGCCAGCAACAGTTGCCAGGGCAACCCTGGGCATTGCAGGGGGCTTAAGGGGTCCTGGACCCGCCCACTTCCGCTTTGGGGGCCAGCAACAGTTGCCAGGGCAACCCTGGGCATGGCAGTGGGCTTAAGGGCGCCTGGACCCGCCTACTTCCGCTTTGGGGGCCAGCAATAGTTGCCAGGGCAACCCTGGGCATGGCAGGGGGCTTAAGGGGGCCTGGACCCGCCCACTTCCGCTTTGGGGGCCAGCAACAGTTGCCAGGGCAACCCTGGGCATGGCAGGGGGCTTAAGGGGGCCAGGACCCGCCCACTTCCGCTTTGGGGGCCAGCAACAGTTGCCAGGGCAACCCTGGGCATGGCAGGGGGCCAGGACCCTCCCACTTCCGCTTTGGGGGCCAGCAACAGTTGCCAGGGCAACCCTGGGCATGGCAGGGGGCTTAAGGGGGCCTGGACCCGCCCACTTCCGCTTTGGGGGCCAGCAACAGTTGCCAGGGCAACACTGGGCATGGCAGGGGGCTTAAGGGGGCCTGGACCCGCCCACTTCCGCTTTCGGGGCCAGCAACAGTTGCCAGGGCAACACTGGGCATGGCAGTGGGCTTAAGGGGGCCTGGACCCGCCCATTTCCGCTTTGGGGGCCAGCAACAGTTGCCAGGGCAACCCTGGGCATGGCAGGGGGCTTAAGGGGGCCTGGAGCCGCCCACTTCCGCTTTGGGGGCCAGCAACAGTTGCCAGGGCAACACTGGGCATGGCAGGGGGCTTAAGGGGGCCTGGACCCGCCCACTTCCGCTTTGGGGGCCAGCAACAGTTGCCAGGGCAACACTGGGCATGGCAGGGGGCTTAAGGGGGCCTGGACCCGCCCACTTCCGCTTTGGGGGCCAGCAACAGTTGCCAGGGCAACCCTGGGCATTGCAGGGGGCTTAAGGGGGCCTGGACCCGCCCACTTCCGCTTTGGGGGCCAGCAACAGTTGCCAGGGCAACCCTGGGCATGGCAGTGGGCTTAAGGGCGCCTGGATACGCCTACTTCCACTTTGGGGGCCAGCAACAGTTGCCAGGGCAACCCTGGGCATGGCAGGGGGCTTAAGGGGGCCAGGACCCGCCCACTTCCGCTTTGGGGGCCAGCAACAGTTGCCAGGGCAACACTGGGCATGGCAGGGGGCTTAAGGGGGCCTGGACCCGCCCACTTCCGCTTTGGGGGCCAGCAACAGTTGCCAGGGCAACACTGGGCATGGCAGGGGGCTTAAGGGGGCCTGGACCCGCCCACTTCCGCTTTGGGGGCCAGCAACAGTTGCCAGTGCAACCCTGGGCATGGCAGGGGGCTTAAGGGGGCCAGGACCCGCCCACTTCCGCTTTGGGGGCCAGCAACAGTTGCCAGGGCAACCCTGGGCATGGCAGGGGGCCAGGACCCGCCCACTTCCGCTTTGGGGGCCAGCAACAGTTGCCAGGGCAACCCTGGGCATGGCAGGGGGCTTAAGGGGGCCTGGACCCGCCCACTTCCGCTTTGGGGGCCAGCAACAGTTGCCAGGGCAACACTGGGCATGGCAGGGGGCTTAAGGGGGCCTGGACCCGCCCACTTCCGCTTTGGGGGCCAGCAACAGTTGCCAGGGCAACACTGGGCATGGCAGTGGGCTTAAGGGGGCCTGGACCCGCCCATTTCCGCTTTGGGGGCCAGCAACAGTTGCCAGGGCAACCCTGGGCATGGCAGGGGGCTTAAGGGGGCCAGGACCCGCCCACTTCCGCTTTGGGGGCCAGCAACAGTTGCCAGGGCAACCCTGGGCATGGCAGGGGGCTTAAGGGGGCCTGGACCCGCCCACTTCCGCTTTGGGGGCCAGCAACAGTTGCAAGGGCAACACTGGGCATGGCAGGGGGCTTAAGGGGGCCTGGACCCGCCCACTTCCGCTTTGGGGGCGAGCAACAGTTGCCAGGGCAACCCTGGGCATGGCAGGGGGCTTAAGGGCGCCTGGACCCGCCCCCTTCCGCTTTGGGGGCCAGCAACAGTTGCCAGGGCAACCCTGGGCATGGCAGTGGGCTTAAGGGCGCCTGGACCCGCCCCTTTCCGCTTTGGGGGCCAGCAACATTTGCAAGGGCAACCCTGGGCATGGCAGTGGGCTTAAGGGCACCTGGACCCGCCCACTTCCGCTTTTGGGGCCAGCAACAGTTGCCAGGGCAACCCTGGGCATGGCAGGGGGCTTAAGGGGGCCAGGACCCGCCCACTTCCGCTTTGGGGGCCAGCAACAGTTGCCAGGGCAACACTGGGCATGGCAGGGGGCTTAAGGGGGCCTGGACCCGCCCACTTCCGCTTTGGGGGCCAGCAACAGTTGCCAGGGCAACTCTGGGCATGGCAGGGGGCTTAAGGGGGCCAGGACCCGCCCACTTCCGCTTTGGGGGCAAGCAACAGTTGCCAGGGCAACCCTGGGCAAGGCAGGGGGCTTAAGGGCGCCTGGACCCGCCCACTTCCGCTTTTGGGGCCAGCAACAGTTGCCAGGGCAACCCTGGGCATGGCAGGGGGCTTAAGGGCGCCTGGACCCGCCCACTTCCGCTTTGGGGGCCAGCAACAGTTGCCAGGGCAACCCTGGGAATGGCAGGGGGCTTAAGGGTGCCTGGACCCGCCCACTTCCTCTTTGGGGGCCAGCATAAGTTGCCAGGGCAACACTGGGCATGGCAGTGGGCTTAAGGGTGCCTGGACCCGCCCACTTCCTCTTTGGGGGCCAGCAACAGTTGCCAGGGCAACCCTGGGCATGGCAGGGGGCCAGGACCCGCCCACTTCCGCTTTGGGGGCCAGCAACAGTTGCCAGGGCAACACTGGGCATGGCAGGGGGCTTAAGGGGGGCCTGGACCCGCCCACTTCCGCTTTGGGGGCCAGCAACAGTTGCCAGGGCAACTCTGGGCATGGCAGGGGGCTTAAGGGGGCCAGGACCCGCCCACTTCCGCTTTGGGGGCCAGCAACAGTTGCCAGGGCAACCCTGGGCAAGGCAGGGGGCTTAAGGGGGCCTGAACCCGCCCACTTCCGCTTTGGGGGCCAGCAACAGTTGCCAGGGCAACACTGGGCATGGCAGGGGGCTTAAGGGGGCCTGTACCCGCCCACTTCCGCTTTGGGGGCCAGCAACAGTTGCCAGGGCAACTCTGGGCATGGCAGGGGGCTTAAGGGGGCCAGGACCCGCCCACTTCCGCTTTGGGGGCCAGCAACAGTTGCCAGGACAAACTGGGGATGGCAGGGGGCTTAATGGCGCCTGGACCCGCCCACTTCCGCTTTGGGGGCCAGCAACAGTTGCCAGGGCAACCCTGGGCATGGCAGTGGGCTTAAGGGCGCCTGGACCCGCCCACTTCCGCTTTGGGGGCCAGCAACAGTTGCCAGGGCAACCCTGGGCATGGCAGGGGGCTTAAGGGGGCCAGGACCCGCCCACTTCCGCTTTGGGGGCCAGCAACAGTTGCCAGGGCAACCCTGGGCATGGCAGGGGGCTTAAGGGGGCCTGGACCCGCCCACTTCCGCTTTGGGGGCCAGCAACAGTTGCCAGGGCAACTCTGGGCATGGCACGGGGCTTAAGGGCGCCTGGACCCGCCCACTTCCGCTTTGGGGGCCAGCAACAGTTGCCAGGGCAACCCTGGGCATGGCAGTGGGCTTAAGGGCGGCTGGACCCGCCCACTTTCGCTTTGGGGGCCAGCAACAGTTGCCAGGGCAACCCTGGGCATGGCAGGGGGCTTAAGGGGGCCAGGACCCGCCCACTTCCGCTTTGGGGGCCAGCAACAGTTGCCAGGGCAACCCTGGGCATTGCAGGGGGCTTAAGGGGGCCAGGACCCGCCCACTTCCGCTTTGGGGGCCAGCAACAGTTGCCAGGACAAACTGGGGATGGCACGGGGCTTAAGGGCGCCTGGACCCGCCCACTTCCGCTTTGGGGGCCAGCAACAGTTGCCAGGGCAACCCTGGGCATGGCAGTGGGCTTAAGGGCGCCTGGACCCGCCCACTTTCGCTTTGGGGGCCAGCAACAGTTGCCAGGGCAACCCTGGGCATGGCAGGGGGCTTAAGGGGGCCAGGACCCGCCCACTTCCGCTTTGGGGGCCAGCAACAGTTGCCAGGGCAACCCTGGGCATTGCAGGGGGCTTAAGGGGGCCTGGACCCGCCCACTTCCGCTTTGGGGGCCAGCAACAGTTGCCAGGGCAACTCTGGGCATGGCAGGGGGCTTAAGGGGGCCTGGACCCGCCCACTTCCGCTTTGGGGGCCAGCAACAGTTGCCAGGGCAACCCTGGGCATGGCAGGGGGCTTAAGGGGGCCTGGACCCTCCCACTTCCGCTTTGGGGGCCAGCAACAGTTGCCAGGGCAACCCTGGGCATTGCAGGGGGCTTAAGGGGGCCAGGACCCGCCCACTTCCGCTTTGGGGGCCAGCAACAGTTGCCAGGGCAACCCTGGGCAAGGCAGGGGGCTTAAGGGGGCCTGAACCCGCCCACTTCCGCTTTGGGGGCCAGCAACAGTTGCCAGGGCAACACTGGGCATGGCAGGGGGCTTAAGGGGGCCTGTACCCGCCCACTTCCGCTTTGGGGGCCAGCAACAGTTGCC
This sequence comes from Crinia signifera, assembly GCF_055691185.1. NCBI lineage: Eukaryota > Metazoa > Chordata > Amphibia > Anura > Myobatrachidae > Crinia > Crinia signifera. Next base: position 10,714 of record NW_028142814.1, on the reverse strand, counting down.
AGGGCAACTCTGGGCATGGCAGGGGGCTTAAGGGGGCCAGGACCCGCCCACTTCCGCTTTGGGGGCCAGCAACAGTTGCCAGGACAAACTGGGGATGGCAGGGGGCTTAATGGCGCCTGGACCCGCCCACTTCCGCTTTGGGGGCCAGCAACAGTTGCCAGGGCAACCCTGGGCATGGCAGTGGGCTTAAGGGCGCCTGGACCCGCCCACTTCCGCTTTGGGGGCCAGCAACAGTTGCCAGGGCAACCCTGGGCATGGCAGGGGGCTTAAGGGGGCCAGGACCCGCCCACTTCCGCTTTGGGGGCCAGCAACAGTTGCCAGGGCAACCCTGGGCATGGCAGGGGGCTTAAGGGGGCCTGGACCCGCCCACTTCCGCTTTGGGGGCCAGCAACAGTTGCCAGGGCAACTCTGGGCATGGCAGGGGGCTTAAGGGGGCCAGGACCCGCCCACTTCCGCTTTGGGGGCCAGCAACAGTTGCCAGGACAAACTGGGGATGGCACGGGGCTTAAGGGCGCCTGGACCCGCCCACTTCCGCTTTGGGGGCCAGCAACAGTTGCCAGGGCAACCCTGGGCATGGCAGTGGGCTTAAGGGCGCCTGGACCCGCCCACTTTCGCTTTGGGGGCCAGCAACAGTTGCCAGGGCAACCCTGGGCATGGCAGGGGGCTTAAGGGGGCCACGACCCGCCCACTTCCGCTTTGTGGTCCAGCAACAGTTGCCAGGGCAACCCTGGGCATTGCAGGGGGCTTAAGGGGGCCTGGACCCGCCCACTTCCGCTTTGGGCGCCAGCAACAGTTGCCAGGGCAACACTGGGCATGGCAGGGGGCTTAAGGGGGCCTGGACCCGCCCACTTCCGCTTTGGGGGCCTGCAACAGTTGCCAGGGCAACCCTGGGCATGGCAGGGGGCTTAATGGCGCCTGGACCCGCCCACTTCCGCTTTGGGGGCCAGCAACAGTTGCCAGGGCAACCCTGGGCATGGCAGTGGGCTGAAGGGCGCCTGGACCCGCCCACTTCCGCTTTGGGGGCCAGCAACAGTTGCCAGGGCAACCCTGGGCATGGCAGTGGGCTTAAGGGCACCTGGACCCGCCCACTTCCGCTTTGGATGCCAGCAACAGTTGCCAGGGCAACCCTGGGCATGGCAGGGGGCTTAAGGGGGCCAGGACCCGCCCACTTCCGCTTTGGGGGCCAGCAACAGTTGCCAGGGCAACCCTGGGCATGGCAGTGGGCTTAAGGGCACCTGGACCCGCCCACTTCCGCTTTGGGGGCCAGCAACAGTTGCCAGGGCAACACTGGGCATGGCAGTGGGCTTAAGGGCGCCTGGACCCGCCCACTTCCGCTTTGGGGGCCAGCAACAGTTGCCAGGGCAACCCTGGGCATGGCAGGGGGTTTAAGGGGGCCAGGACCCGCCCACTTCCGCTTTGGGGGCCAACAACAGTTGCCAGGGCAACCCTGGGCATGGCAGTGGGCTTAAGGGCACCTGGACCCGCCCACTTCCGCTTTGGGGGCCAGCAACAGTTGCCAGGGCAACACTGGGCATGGCAGGGGGCCTGGACCCGCCCACTTCCGCTTTGGGGGCCAGCAACAGTTGCCAGGGCAACACTGGGCATGGCAGGGGGCTTAAGGGGGCCTGGACCCGCCCACTTCCGCTTTGGGGGCCAGCAACAGTTGCCAGGGCAACCCTGGGCATGGCAGGGGGCTTAAGGGCGCCTGGACCCGCCCACTTCCGCTTTGGGGGCCAGCAACAGTTGCCAGGGCAACCCTGGGCATGGCAGGGGGCTTAAGGGGGCCTGGACCCGCCCACTTCCGCTTTGGGGGCCAGCAACAGTTGCCAGGGCAACTCTGGGCATGGCAGGGGGCTTAAGGGGGCCAGGACCCGCCCACTTCCGCTTTGGGGGCCAGCAACAGTTGCCAGGACAAACTAGGAATGGCAGGGGGCTTAAGGGCGCCTGGACCCGCCCACTTCCGCTTTGGGGGCCAGCAACAGTTGCCAGGGCAACCCTGGGCATGGCAGTGGGCTTAAGGGGGCCTGGACCCGCCCACTTCCGCTTTGGGGGCCAGCAACAGTTGCCAGGGCAACTCTGGGCATGGCAGGGGGCTTAAGGGGGCCAGGACCCGCCCACTTCTGCTTTGGGGGCCAGCAACAGTTGCCAGGGCAACCCTGGGCATGGCAGGGGGCTTAAGGTGGCCTGGACCCGCCCACTTCCGCTTTAGGGGCCAGCAACAGTTGCCAGGGCAACCCTGGGCATTGCAGGGGGCTTAAGGGGGCCTGGACCCGCCCACTTCCGCTTTGGGGGCCAGCAACAGTTGCCAGGGCAACCCTGGGCATGGCAGGGGGCTTAAGGGGGCCAGGACCCGCCCACTTCCGCTTTGGGGGCCAGCAACAGTTGCCAGGGCAACCCTGGGCATGGCAGGGGGCTTAAGGGGGCCAGGACCCGCCCACTTCCGCTTTGGGGGCCAGCAACAGTTGCCAGGGCAACCCTGGGAATGGCAGGGGGCTTAAGGGGGCCTGGACCCGCCCACTTCCGCTTTGGGGGCCAGCAACAGTTGCCAGGGCAACCCTGGGCATGGCAGGGGGCTTAAGGGGGCCTGGACCCTCCCACTTCCGCTTTGGGGGCCAGCAACAGTTGCCAGGGCAACCCTGGGCATTGCAGGGGGCTTAAGGGGGCCTGGACCCGCCCACTTCCGCTTTGGGGGCCAGCAACAGTTGCCAGGGCAACCCTGGGCATGGCAGTGGGCTTAAGGGCGCCTGGATACGCCTACTTCCACTTTGGGGGCCAGCAACAGTTGCCAGGGCAACCCTGGGCATGGCAGGGGGCTTAAGGGGGCCAGGACCCGCCCACTTCCGCTTTGGGGGCCAGCAACAGTTGCCAGGGCAACACTGGGCATGGCAGGGGGCTTAAGGGGGCCTGGACCCGCCCACTTCCGCTTTGGGGGCCAGCAACAGTTGCCAGGGCAACACTGGGCATGGCAGGGGGCTTAAGGGGGCCTGGACCCGCCCACTTCCGCTTTGGGGGCCAGCAACAGTTGCCAGGGCAACCCTGGGCATGGCAGGGGGCTTAAGGGGGCCTGGACCCGCCCACTTCCGCTTTGGGGGCCAGCAACAGTTTCCAGGGCAACCCTGGGCATGGCAGGGGGCCAGGACCCGCCCACTTCCGCTTTGGGGGCCAGCAACAGTTGCCAGGGCAACCCTGGGCATGGCAGGGGGCTTAAGGGGGCCTGGACCCGCCCACTTCCGCTTTTGGGGCCAGCAACAGTTGCCAGGGCAACACTGGGCATGGCAGGGGGCTTAAGGGGGCCTGGACCCGCCCACTTCCGCTTTGGGGGCCAGCAACAGTTGCCAGGGCAACCCTGGGCATGGCAGGGGGCCAGGACCCGCCCACTTCCGCTTTGGGGGCCAGCAACAGTTGCCAGGGCAACCCTGGGCATGGCAGGGGGCTTAAGGGCGCCTGGACCCGCCCCCTTCCGCTTTGGGGGCCAGCAACAGTTGCCAGGGCAACCCTGGGCATGGCAGTGGGCTTAAGGGCGCCTGGACCCGCCCCTTTCCGCTTTGGGGGCCAGCAACAGTTGCCAGGGCAACCCTGGGCATGGCAGTGGGCTTAAGGGCACCTGGACCCGCCCACTTCCGCTTTGGGGGCCAGCAACAGTTGCCAGGGCAACCCTGGGCATGGCAGGGGGCTTAAGGGGGCCAGGACCCGCCCACTTCCGCTTTGGGGGCCAGCAACAGTTGCCAGGGCAACTCTGGGCATGGCAGGGGGCTTAAGGGGGCCTGGACCCGCCCACTTCCGCTTTGGGGGCCAGCAACAGTTGCCAGGGCAACTCTGGGCATGGCAGGGGGCTTAAGGGGGCCAGGACCCGCCCACTTCCGCTTTGGGGGCAAGCAACAGTTGCCAGGGCAACCCTGGGCAAGGCAGGGGGCTTAAGGGCGCCTGGACCCGCCCACTTCCGCTTTTGGGGCCAGCAACAGTTGCCAGGGCAACCCTGGGCATGGCAGGGGGCTTAAGGGCGCCTGGACCCGCCCACTTCCGCTTTGGGGGCCAGCAACAGTTGCCAGGGCAACCCTGGGAATGGCAGGGGGCTTAAGGGGGCCTGGACCCGCCCACTTCCGCTTTGGGGGCCAGCAACAGTTGCCAGGGCAACCCTGGGCATGGCAGGGGCTTAAGGGGGCCTGGACCCTCCCACTTCCGCTTTGGGGGCCAGCAACAGTTGCTAGGGCAACCCTGGGCATTGCAGGGGGCTTAAGGGGGCCTGGACCCGCCCACTTCCGCTTTGGGGGCCAGCAACAGTTGCCAGGGCAACCCTGGGCATGGCAGGGGGCCAGGACCCGCCCACTTCCGCTTTGGGGGCCAGCAACAGTTGCCAGGGCAACCCTGGGCATTGCAGGGGGGTTAAGGGGGCCTGGACCCGCCCACTTCCGCTTTGGGGGCCAGCAACAGTTGCCAGGGCAACACTGGGCATGGCAGGGGGCTTAAGGGGGCCTGGACCCGCCCACTTCCGCTTTGGGGGCCAGCAACAGTTGCCAGGGCAACCCTGGGCATGGCAGTGGGCTTAAGGGCGCCTGGACCCGCCCACTTCCGCTTTGGGGGCCAGCAACAGTTGCCAGGGCAACCCTGGGCATGGCAGTGGGCTTAAGGGCACCTGGACCCGCCCACTTCCGCTTTGGGGGCCAGCAACAGTTGCCAGGGCAACCCTGGGCATGGCAGGGGTCTTAAGGGGGCCAGGAACCGCCCACTTCCGCTTTGGGGGCCAGCAACAGTTGCCAGGGCAACACTGGGCATGGCAGGGGGCTTAAGGGGGCCTGGACCCGCCCACTTCCGCTTTGGGGGCCAGCAACAGTTGCCAGGGCAACTCTGGGCATGGCAGGGGGCTTAAGGGGGCCAGGACCCGCCCACTTCCGCTTTGGGGGCCAGCAACAGTTGCCAGGACAAACTGGGGATGGCAGGGGGCTTACGGGCGCCTGGACCCGCCCACTTCCGCTTTGGGGGCCAGCAACAGTTGCCAGGGCAACCCTGGGCATGGCAGTGGGCTTAAGGGCGCCTGGACCCGCCCACTTTCGCTTTGGGGGCCAGCAACAGTTGCCAGGGCAACCCTGAGCATGGCAGGGGGCTTAAGGGGGCCAGGACCCGCCCACTTCCGCTTTGGGGGCCAGCAACAGTTGCCAGGGCAACCCTGGGCATGGCAGTGGGCTTAAGGGCACCTGGACCCGCCCACTTCCGCTTTGGGGGCCAGCAACAGTTGCCAGGGCAACACTGGGCATGGCAGTGGGCTTAAAGGCGCCTGGACCCGCCCACTTCCGCTTTGGGGGCCAGCAACAGTTGCCAGGGCAACCCTGGGCATGGCAGGGGGCTTAAGGGGGCCAGGACCCGCCCACTTCCGCTTTGGGGGCCAGCAACAGTTGCCAGGGCAACACTGGGCATGGCAGGGGGCTTTAGGGGGCCTGGACCCGCCCACTTCCGCTTTGGGGGCCAGCAACAGTTGCCAGGGCAACTCTGGGCATGGCAGGGGGCTTAAGGGGGCCAGGACCCGCCCACTTCCGCTTTGGGGGCCAGCAACAGTTGCCAGGACAAACTGGGGATGGCAGGGGGCTTAAGGGCGCCTGGACCCGCCCACTTCCGCTTTGGGGGCCAGCAACAGTTGTTGGGCAACCCTGGGCATGGCATTGGGCTTAAGGGCGCCTGGACCCGCCCACTTCCGCTTTGGGGGCCAGCAACAGTTGCCAGGGCAACACTGGGCATGGCAGGGGGCTTAAGGGCGCCTGGACCCGCCCACTTCCGCTTTGGGGGCCAGCAACAGTTGCCAGGGCAACCCTGGGCATGGCAGTGGGCTTAAGGGCGCCTGGACCCGCCTACTTCCGCTTTGGGGGCCAGCAACAGTTGCCAGGGCAACACTGGGCATGGCAGGGGGCTTAAGGGGGCCTGGACCCGCCCACTTCCGCTTTGGGGGCCAGCAACAGTTGCCAGGGCAACTCTGGGAATGGCAGGGGGCTTAAGGGGGCCTGGACCCGCCCACTTCCGCTTTGGGGGCCAGCAACAGTTGCCAGGGCAACCCTGGGCATGGCAGGGGGCTTAAGGGGGCCTGGACCCTCCCACTTCCGCTTTGGGGGCCAGCAACAGTTGCCAGGGCAACCCTGGGCATTGCAGGGGGCTTAAGGGGGCCTGGACCCGCCCACTTCCGCTTTGGGGGCCAGCAACAGTTGCCAGGGCAACCCTGGGCATGGCAGTGGGCTTAAGGGCGCCTGGACCCGCCTACTTCCGCTTTGGGGGCCAGCAATAGTTGCCAGGGCAACCCTGGGCATGGCAGGGGGCTTAAGGGGGCCAGGACCCGCCCACTTCCGCTTTGGGGGCCAGCAACAGTTGCCAGGGCAACACTGGGCATGGCAGGGGGCTTAAGGGGGCCTGGACCCGCCCACTTCCGCTTTGGGGGCCAGCAACAGTTGCCAGGGCAACACTGGGCATGGCAGGGGGCTTAAGGGGGCCTGGACCCGCCCACTTCCGCTTTGGGGGCCAGCAACAGTTGCCAGGGCAACCCTGGGCATGGCAGGGGGCTTAAGGGGGCCAGGACCCGCCCACTTCCGCTTTGGGGGCCAGCAACAGTTGCCAGGGCAACCCTGGGCATGGCAGGGGGCCAGGACCCGCCCACTTCCGCTTTGGGGGCCAGCAACAGTTGCCAGGGCAACCCTGGGCATGGCAGGGGGCTTAAGGGGGCCTGGACCCGCCCACTTCCGCTTTGGGGGCCAGCAACAGTTGCCAGGGCAACACTGGGCATGGCAGGGGGCTTAAGGGGGCCTGGACCCGCCCACTTCCGCTTTGGGGGCCAGCAACAGTTGCCAGGGCAACACTGGGCATGGCAGTGGGCTTAAGGGGGCCTGGACCCGCCCATTTCCGCTTTGGGGGCCAGCAACAGTTGCCAGGGCAACCCTGGGCATGGCAGGGGGCTTAAGGGGGCCTGGAGCCGCCCACTTCCGCTTTGGGGGCCAGCAACAGTTGCCAGGGCAACACTGGGCATGGCAGGGGGCTTAAGGGGGCCTGGACCCGCCCACTTCCGCTTTGGGGGCCAGCAACAGTTGCCAGGGCAACACTGGGCATGGCAGGGGGCTTAAGGGGGCCTGGACCCGCCCACTTCCGCTTTGGGGGCCAGCAACAGTTGCCAGGGCAACTCTGGGCATGGCAGGGGGCTTAAGGGGGCCAGGACCCGCCCACTTCCGCTTTGGGGGCCAGCAACAGTTGCCAGGGCAACCCTGGGCAAGGCAGGGGGCTTAAGGGCGCCTGGACCCGTCCACTTCCGCTTTGGGGGCCAGCAACAGTTGCCAGGGCAACACTGGGCATGGCAGGGGGCTTAAGGGCGCCTGGACCCGCCCACTTCCGCTTTGGGGGCCAGCAACAGTTGCCAGGGCAACCCTGGGCATGGCAGGGGGCTTAAGGGGGCCTGGAGCCGCCCACTTCCGCTTTGGGGGCCAGCAACAGTTGCCAGGGCAACACTGGGCATGGCAGGGGGCTTAAGGGGGGCCTGGACCCGCCCACTTCCGCTTTGGGGGCCAGCAACAGTTGCCAGGGCAACTCTGGGCATGGCAGGGGGCTTAAGGGGGCCAGGACCCGCCCACTTCCGCTTTGGGGGCCAGCAACAGTTGCCAGGGCAACCCCGGGCAAGGCAGGGGGCTTAAGGGGGCCTGAACCCGCCCACTTCCGCTTTGGGGGCCAGCAACAGTTGCCAGGGCAACACTGGGCATGGCAGGGGGCTTAAGGGGGCCTGGACCCGCCCACTTCCGCTTTGGGGGCCAGCAACAGTTGCCAGGGCAACTCTGGGCATGGCAGGGGGCTTAAGGGGGCCAGGACCCGCCCACTTCCGCTTTGGGGGCCAGCAACAGTTGCCAGGACAAACTGGGGATGGCAGGGGGCTTAATGGAACCTGGACCCGCCCACTTCCGCTTTGGGGGCCAGCAACAGTTGCCAGGGCAACCCTGGGCATGGCAGTGGGCTTAAGGGCGCCTGGACCCGCCCACTTCCGCTTTGGGGGCCAGCAACAGTTGCCAGGGCAACACTGGGCATGGCAGGGGGCTTAAGGGCGCCTGGACCCGCCCACTTCCGCTTTGGGGGCCAGCAACAGTTGCCAGGGCAACCCTGGGCATGGCAGTGGGCTTAAGGGCGCCTGGACCCCCCTACTTCCGCTTTGGGGGCCAGCAACAGTTGCCAAGGCAACACTGGGCATGGCAGGGGGCTTAAGGGGGCCTGGACCCGCCCACTTCCGCTTTGGGGGCCAGCAACAGTTGCCAGGGCAACACTGGGCATGGCAGTGGGCTTAAGGGGGCATGGACCCGCCCACTTCCGCTTTGGGGGCCAGCAACAGTTGCCAGGGCAACCCTGGGCATTGCAGGAGGCTTAAGGGGGCCTGGACCCGCCCACTTCCGCTTTGGGCGCCAGCAACAGTTGCCAGGGCAACACTGGGCATGGCAGGGGGCTTAAGGGGGCCTGGACCCGCCCACTTCCGCTTTGGGGGCCTGCAACAGTTGCCAGGGCAACCCTGGGCATGGCAGGGGGCTTAAGGGCGCCTGGACCCGCCCACTTCCGCTTTGGGGGCCAGCAACAGTTGCCAGGGCAACCCTGGGCATGGCAGTGGGCTTAAGGGCGCCTGGACCCGCCCACTTCCGCTTTGGGGGCCAGCAACAGTTGCCAGGGCAACACTGGGCATGGCAGTGGGCTTAAGGGCGCCTGGACCCGCCCACTTCCGCTTTGGGGGCCAGCAACAGTTGCCAGGGCAACCCTGGGCATGGCAGGGGGTTTAAGGGGGCCAGGACCCGCCCACTTCCGCTTTGGGGGCCAGCAACAGTTGCCAGGGCAACCCTGGGCATGGCAGTGGGCTTAAGGGCACCTGGACCCGCCCACTTCCGCTTTGGGGGCCAGCAACAGTTGCCAGGGCAACACTGGGCATGGCAGGGGGCCTGGACCCGCCCACTTCCGCTTTGGGGGCCAGCAAAAGTTGCCAGGGCAACTCTGGGCATGGGTTCAAAGAAAGAAAGAATTGCACTGTGGATGCACACCTGAAGATAGGAATATTTCAAGGAGAGTGGAAATATTCTATTTATTTTAAAAGGTTATAACTTTATTAGTTTAATTCAATGTAAAAAAAGGGGAGATAAACAACCTATCAGGATTTTTTAACATATAGAATCCGTGTGGTGATCTCCCCTTGGAGCTTGTGAAATTTTCAAAAAGAGATTAAAATGCACATACAAACATACAACATATAGTGTATTGTGCTATTGCACAAAAAAGAGATAGAAATGGTGAGTATAGGGATTTAAAAGAGTTCCCCTTTTGCTGGCTTACAAAGAAAGGGACGTTGTGTCTGAGTTAGGTTCTCTTTCTGATATGCTCAGATATCTATATATCGCCCTTTTGTTTCGTGGGGCTTATATTTCCTGGATTTACTAGCCCTCTCTCACAGGGTTTTGTAAGTCCTTTTCATGGGGTTTTGGCCTCCTAGATTTACTAATCCCCTCTCACAGGGTTTTGTAAATACTGGGAGTGATTTTCAGTGTATGTCTTTATAGATTTGGTATCACCTTGATCGGAGTGTGATTTCCCAGACAGTTTTATTACTGTATTCCTGGTCTCCTTCTTATTTTTGTATTTAGGTGACTGACTACCATCTAATTCAAAAGAATGCAGATTTTAGTATATTACATCACATTGGTCTCACAAAACGTGCCGTTTGTGTTTTTCCGTCTGGGTTAGAATGCCCTTAGGAAACTTTATGTGTGGATTGTGGTGACTTTAATAATTAGCTTTTGTGATGCCTCTCACTCTCACTGAGTTGCATTCACTAATATTGCAATACTGGGGTTGAATTCCCCTGATTAAAGTTTAGATATTGTGGTTCTCTCTCGCCGATGCCGCTCACTCTCACTGAGTTGCACCCACTACTGTTCTGATATTGGGGTTTAATTCCCTTTTCTCAGTAGGTTACCACTGTGATGTACTTTTATTAGATTGGTCATATAATAGTTCTATCCGAACCATATATTGGGGTTGAATTCCCTTGGGTGTTTTTATTGGGTTAGTCACACAACAGTCCACTCTTTGTACTCTTCTTTGTGCAGGTTTTGAGTGCAATATAGCTCTCTCTCACAGAGCTTATTTGCTACTCAAATACATGCACCCTCTGGGCTAATTTGCCTTTTATGGGTTATAACTGCTCCCGTTATGATATTGAGGTTTTAATTCCTCCAATTTTCATATTTTGCAGTGTGACCCCCTCTCACGGAGCCAATGCTGCAATATATAGGGATATCGGTATTAATCGTATGATATTGTTTTGTGTATGGATACAAAACACAAATTAATCGTATGATATTGTTTTGTGTGTAAATACAGGTGCAAATTAGCTCTCTCTCACTGAGCTATTCGCTACTCATATTTATACGTGATCTGGGCTGTTTGCCCTTAAATGTTCATTTTATGTGTGAATGATGGCAACAAGGGTATTTAAAATGGCAATGTGACTCTCTCTCACTGAGTCAAAAATTGCTAAGATTATATTATATCAGTTGGATTAAATACCTGTGTTGTAATCTTTAATATCGTAGTACAACTCTCTCTCTCACTGAGTTATAGCTACTAATATTATGATTTAATAGTTAGAATTGGTATTTCAAAAAGTTCCCAGTTAATAATGGCTTATATTTGCCCTGGGTTTAGAATAAACAGTTATTCTGATTCACAT
>NW_028142813.1:0-25277 GCF_055691185.1 Crinia signifera | reverse complement strand
TGATGTCCGTGCCATCCGTGAGTTCAGAAGCGTCAATTTTACAGTTTTGAAAAGATGGTCAAAATCAATTATGACATCATCAGTGATGTCACAATTGACATTATCGGTTTTAAAATTACTGTCGTAGATGATGTCCCTGCCATCTGTGAGTTCAAAAGCGGCAATTTTACAGTTTTGAAAAGATGGTTAAAATCAATTATGACATCATCAGTGATGTCACAATTGACATTATCGGTTTTAAAATTACTGTCGTAGATGATGTCCGTGCCATTTGTGAGTTCAGAAGCGTCGATTTTACAGTTTTGAAAAGATGGTTGAAATCAATTATGACATCATCAGTGATGTCAAAATTGACATTATCGGTTTTAAAATTACTGTCGTAGATGATGTCCGTGCCATCTGTAAGTTCAGAAGCGTCAATTTTACAGTTTCGAAAAGATGGTCGAAATCAATTATGACATCATCAGTGATGTCACAATTGACATTATCGGTTTTAAAATTACTGTCGTAGATGATGTCTGTGCCATCCGTGAGTTCAGAAGTGTCAATTATACAGTTTCGAAAAGATGGTCAAAATCAATTATGACATCATCAGTGATGTCACAATTGACATTATCGGTTTTAAAATTACTGTCAGAGATGATGTCTGTGCCATCCGTGAGTTCAGAAGCGTCAATTTTACAGTTTTGAAAAGATGGTTAAAATCAATTATGACATCATCAGTGATGTCACAATTGACATTATCGGTTTTTAAAATTACTGTCGTAGATGATGTCCGTGCCATCCGTGAGTTCAGAAGCGTCAATTTTACAGTTTCGAAAAGATGGTCGAAATCAATTATGACATCATCAGTGATGTCACAATTGACATAATCGGTTTTAAAATTACTGTCGTAGATGATGTCCGTGCAATCTGTGAGTTCAGAAGCGGCAATTTTACAGTTTTGAAAAGATGGTTAAAATCAATTATGACATCATCAGTGATGTCACAATTGACATTATCGGTTTTAAAATTACTGTCGTAGATGATGTCCGTGCCATCTGTGAGTTCAGAAGTGTCAATTTTACAGTTTCGAAAAGATGGTCGAAATCAATTATGACATCAGTGATGTCACAATTGACATTATCGGTTTTAAAATTACTGTCGTAGATGATGTCCGTGCCATCCGTGAGTTCAGAAGTGTCAATTTTACAGTTTCGAAAAGATGGTCAAAATCAATTATGACATCATCAGTGATGTCACAATTGACATTATCGGTTTTAAAATTACTGTCGTAGATGATGTCTGTGCCATTCGTGAGTTCAGAAGCGTCAATTTTACAGTTTTGAAAAGATGGTCGAAATCAATTATGACATCATCAGTGATGTCACAATTGACATTATCGGTTTTAAAATTACTGTCGTAGATGATGTCCGTGCCATCTGTGAGTTCAGAAGCGGCAATTTTACAGTTTTGAAAAGATGGTTAAAATCAATTATGACATCATCAGTGATGTCACAATTGACATTATCGGTTTTAAAATTACTGTCGTAGATGATGTCCGTGCCATCTGTGAGTTCAGAAGCGTCAATTTTACAGTTTCGAAAAGATGGTCGAAATCAATTATGACATCAGTGATGTCACAATTGACATTATCGGTTTTAAAATTACTGTCGTAGATGATGTCCGTGCCATCCGTGAGTTCAGAAGCGGCAATTTTACAGTTTTGAAAAGATGGTTAAAATCAATTATGACATCATCAGTGATGTCACAATTGACATTATCAGTTTTAAAATTACTGTCAGAGATGATGTCTGTGCCATCCGTGAGTTCAGAAGCGTCAATTTTACAGTTTTGAAAAGATGGTTAAAATCAATTATGACATCATCAGTGATGTCACAATTGACATTATCGGTTTTAAAATTACTGTCGTAGATGATGTCCGTGCCATCCGTGAGTTCAGAAGCGTCAATTTTACAGTTTCGAAAAGATGGTCGAAATCAATTATGACATCATCAGTGATGTCACAATTGGCATTATCGGTTTTAAAATTACTGTCGTAGATGATGTCCGTGCCATCTGTGAGTTCAGAAGCGGCAATTTTACAGTTTTGAAAAGATGGGTAAAATCAATTATGACATCATCAGTGATGTCACAATTGACATTATCGGTTTTAAAATTACTGTCGTAGATGATGTCCGTGCCATCTGTGAGTTCAGAAGCGTCAATTTTACAGTTTCGAAAAGATGGTCGAAATCAATTATGACATCATCAGTGATGTCACAATTGACATTATCCGTTTGAAAATTACTGTCTTAGATGATGTCCGTGCCATCCGTGAGTTCAGAAGTGTCAATTTTACAGTTTCGAAAAGATGGTCGAAATCAATTATGACATCATCAGTGATGTCACAATTGACATTATCGGTTTTAAAATTACTGTCGTAGATGATGTCCGTGCCATCCGTGAGTTCAGAAGTGTCAATTTTACAGTTTCGAAAAGATGGTCAAAATCAATTATGACATCATCAGTGATGTCACAATTGACATTATCGGTTTTAAAATTACTGTCAGAGATGATGTCTGTGCCATCCGTGAGTTCAGAATCGTCAAATTTACAGTTTTGAAAAGATGGTCGAAATCAATTATGACATCATCAGTGATGTCACAATTGACATTATCGGTTCTAAAATTACTGTCGTAGATGATGTCCGTGCCATCCGTGAGTTCAGAAGCGTCAATTTTACAGTTTTGAAAAGATGGTCAAAATCAATTATGACATCATCAGTGATGTCACAATTGACATTATCGGTTTTAAAATTACTGTCGTAGATGATGTCCCTGCCATCTGTGAGTTCAAAAGCGGCAATTTTACAGTTTTGAAAAGATGGTTAAAATCAATTATGACATCATCAGTGATGTCACAATTGACATTATCGGTTTTAAAATTACTGTCGTAGATGATGTCCGTGCCATTTGTGAGTTCAGAAGCGTCGATTTTACAGTTTTGAAAAGATGGTTGAAATCAATTATGACATCATCAGTGATGTCAAAATTGACATTATCGGTTTTAAAATTACTGTCGTAGATGATGTCCGTGCCATCTGTAAGTTCAGAAGCGTCAATTTTACAGTTTCGAAAAGAAGGTCGAAATCAATTATGACATCATCAGTGATGTCACAATTGACATTATCGGTTTTAAAATTACTGTCGTAGATGATGTCTGTGCCATCCGTGAGTTCAGAAGTGTCAATTATACAGTTTCGAAAAGATGGTCAAAATCAATTATGACATCATCAGTGATGTCACAATTGACATTATCGGTTTTAAAATTACTGTCAGAGATGATGTCTGTGCCATCCGTGAGTTCAGAAGCGTCAATTTTACAGTTTTGAAAAGATGGTTAAAATCAATTATGACATCATCAGTGATGTCACAATTGACATTATCGGTTTTTAAAATTACTGTCGTAGATGATGTCCGTGCCATCCGTGAGTTCAGAAGCGTCAATTTTACAGTTTCGAAAAGATGGTCGAAATCAATTATGACATCATCAGTGATGTCACAATTGACATTATCGGTTTTAAAATTACTGTCGTAGATGATGTCCGTGCCATCTGTGAGTTCAGAAGCGTCAATTTTACAGTTTCGAAAAGAGGGTCGAAATCAATTATGACATCATCAGTGATGTCACAATTGACATTATCGGTTTTAAAATTACTGTCGTAGATGATGTCCGTGCCATCTGTAAGTTCAGAAGCGTCAATTTTACAGTTTCGAAAAGATGGTCGAAATCAATTATGACATCATCAGTGATGTCACAATTGACATTATCGGTTTTAAAATTACTGTCAGAGATGATGTCTGTGCCATCCGTGAGTTCAGAAGCGTCAATTTTACAGTTTTGAAAAGATGGTTAAAATCAATTATGACATCATCAGTGATGTCACAATTGACATTATCGGTTTTTAAAATTACTGTCGTAGATGATGTCCGTGCCATCCGTGAGTTCAGAAGCGTCAATTTTACAGTTTCGAAAAGATGGTCGAAATCAATTATGACATCATCAGTGATGTCACAATTGACATTATCGGTTTTAAAATTACTGTCGTAGATGATGTCCGTGCCATCTGTGAGTTCAGAAGGGGCAATTTTACAGTTTTGAAAAGATGGTTAAAATCAATTATGACATCATCAGTGATGTCACAATTGACATTATCGGTTTTAAAATTACTGTCGTAGATGATGTCCGTGCCATCTGTGAGTTCAGAAGCGTCAATTTTACAGTTTCGAAAAGATGGTCGAAATCAATTATGACATCAGTGATGTCACAATTGACATTATCGGTTTTAAAATTACTGTCGTAGATGATGTCCGTGCCATCCGTGAGTTCAGAAGTGTCAATTTTACAGTTTCGAAAAGATGGTCAAAATCAATTATGACATCATCAGTGATGTCACAATTGACATTATCGGTTTTAAAATTACTGTCGTAGATGATATCCGTGCCATCCGTGAGTTCAGAATCGTCAAATTTACAGTTTTGAAAAGATGGTCGAAATCAATTATGACATCATCAATGATGTCACAATTGACATTATCGGTTTTAAAATTACTGTCGTAGATGATGTCTGTGCCATTCGTGAGTTCAGAAGCGTCAATTTTACAGTTTTGAAAAGATGGTCGAAATCAATGATGACATCATCAGTGATGTCACAATTGACATTATCGGTTTTAAAATTACTGTCGTAGATGATGTCCGTGCCATCCATGAGTTCAGAAGCGTCAAATTTACAGTTTCGAAAAGAGGGTCGAAATCAATTATGATATCATCAGTGATGTCACAATTGACATTATCGGTTTTAAAATTACTGTCTTAGATGATGTCCGTGCCATCCGTGAGTTCAGAAGTGTCAATTTTACAGTTTCGAAAAGATGGTCGAAATCAATTATGACATCATCAGTGATGTCACAATTGACATTATCGGTTTTAAAATTACTGTCGTAGATGAGGTCCGTGCCATCTGTGAGTTCAGAAGCGTCGATTTTACAGTTTTGAAAAGATGGTTGAAATCAATTATGACATCATCAGTGATGTCACAATTGACATTATCGGTTTTAAAATTACTGTCGTAGATGATGTCCGTGCCATCCGTGAGTTCAGAAGCGTCAATTTTACAGTTTCGAAAAGATGGTCGAAATCAATTATGACATCATCAGTGATGTCACAATTGACATTATCGGTTTTAAAATTACTGTCGTAGATGATGTCCGTGCCATCTGTAAGTTCAGAAGCGGCAATTTTACAGTTTTGAAAAGATGGTTAAAATCAATTATGACATCATCAATGATGTCACAATTGACATTATCGGTTTTAAAATTACTGTCGTAGATGATGTCCGTGCCATCTGTGAGTTCAGAAGCGTCAATTTTACAGTTTCGAAAAGATGGTCAAAATCAATTATGACATCATCAGTGATGTCACAATTGACATTATCGGTTTTAAAATTACTGTCAGAGATGATGTCCGTGCCATCCGTGTGTTCAGAAGGGGCAATTTTACAGTTTTGAAAAGATGGTTAAAATCAATTATGACATCATCAGTGATGTCACAATTGACATTATCGGTTTTAAAATTACTGTCGTAGATGATGTCCGTGCCATCTGTGAGTTCAGAAGCGTCAATTTTACAGTTTCGAAAAGATGGTCGAAATCAATTATGACATCAGTGATGTCACAATTGACATTATCGGTTTTAAACTTACTGTCGTAGATGATGTCCGTGCCATCCGTGAGTTCAGAAGTGTCAATTTTACAGTTTCGAAAAGATGGTCAAAATCAATTATGACATCATCAGTGATGTCACAACTGACATTATCGGTTTTAAAATTACTGTCGTCGATGATGTCCGTACCAACCGTGAGTTCAGAATCGTCAAATTTACAGTTTTGAAAAGATGGTCGAAATCAATTATGACATCATCAGTGATGTCACAATTGACATTATCGGTTTTAAAATTACTGTCAGAGATGATGTCTGTGCCATTCGTGAGTTCAAAAGCGTCAATTTTACAGTTTCGAAAAGATGGTCAAAATCAATTATGACATCATCAGTGATGTCACAATTGACATTATCGGTTTTAAAATTACTGTCGTCGATGATGTCCGTACCAACCGTGAGTTCAGAATCGTCAAATTTACAGTTTTGAAAAGATGGTCGAAATCAATTATGACATCATCAGTGATGTCACAATTGACATTATCGGTTTTAAAATTACTGTCGTAGATGATGTCCGTGCCATCCGTGAGTTCAGAAGCGTCAATTTTACAGTTTCGAAAAGATGTTCAAAATCAATTATGACATCATCAGTGATGTCACAATTGACATTATCGGTTCTAAAATTACTGTCGTAGATGATGTCCGTGCCATCCGTGAGTTCAGAAGCGTCAATTTTACAGTTTTGAAAAGATGGTCAAAATCAATTATGACATCATCAGTGATGTCACAATTGACATTATCAGTTTTAAATTACTGTCGTAGATGATGTCCCTGCCATCTGTGAGTTCAAAAGCGGCAATTTTACAGTTTTGAAAAGATGGTTAAAATCAATTATGACATCATCAGTGATGTCACAATTGACATTATCGGTTTTAAAATTACTGTCGTAGATGATGTCCGTGCCATCCGTGAGTTCAGAAGCGTCAATTTTACAGTTTAGAAAAGATGGTCGAAATCAATTATGACATCATCAGTGATGTCACAATTGACATTATCGGTTTTAAAATTACTGTCGTAGATGATGTCCGTGCCATCTGTGAGTTCAGAAGGGGCAATTTTACAGTTTCGAAAAGATGGTCGAAATCAATTATGACATCAGTGATGTCACAATTGACATTATCGGTTTTAAAATTACTGTCGTAGATGATGTCCGTGCCATCCGTGAGTTCAGAAGCGGCAATTTTACAGTTTTGAAAAGATGGTTAAAATCAATTATGACATCATCAGTGATGTCACAATTGACATTATCGGTTTCAAAATTACTGTCAGAGATGATGTCTGTGCCATCCGTGAGTTCAGAAGCGTCAATTTTACAGTTTTGAAAAGATGGTTAAAATCAATTATGACATCATCAGTGATGTCACAATTGACATTATCGGTTTTAAAATTACTGTCGTAGATGATGTCCGTGCCATCCGTGAGTTCAGAAGCGTCAATTTTACAGTTTCGAAAAGATGGTCGAAATCAATTATGACATCATCAGTGATGTCACAATTGACATTATCGGTTTTAAAATTACTGTCGTAGATGATGTCCGTGCGATCTGTGAGTTCAGAAGCGGCAATTTTACAGTTTTGAAAAGATGGGTAAAATCAATTATGACATCATCAGTGATGTCACAATTGACATTATCGGTTTTAAAATTACTGTCGTAGATGATGTCCGTGCCATCTGTGAGTTCAGAAGCGTCAATTTTACAGTTTCGAAAAGATGGTCAAAATCAATTATGACATCAGTGATGTCACAATTGACATTATCGGTTTTAAAATTACTGTCGTAGATGATGTCCGTGCCATCCGTGAGTTCAGAAGTGTCAATTTTACAGTTTCGAAAAGATGGTCAAAATCAATTATGACATCATCAGTGATGTCACAATTGACATTATCGGTTTTTAAAATTACTGTCGTAGATGATGTCCGTGCCATCCGTGAGTTCAGAAGCGTCAATTTTACAGTTTCGAAAAGATGGTCGAAATCAATTATGACTTCATCAGTGATGTCACAATTGACATTATCGGTTTTAAAATTACTGTCGTAGATGATGTCCGTGCCATCTGTGAGTTCAGAAGGGGCAATTTTACAGTTTTGAAAAGATGGTTAAAATCAATTATGACATCATCAGTGATGTCACAATTGACATTATCGGTTTTAAAATTACTGTCGTAGATGATGTCCGTGCCATCTGTGAGTTCAGAAGCGTCAATTTTACAGTTTCGAAAAGATGGTCGAAATCAATTATGACATCAGTGATGTCACAATTGACATTATCGGTTTTAAAATTACTGTCGTAGATGATGTCCGTGCCATCCGTGAGTTCAGAAGTGTCAATTTTACAGTTTCGAAAAGATGGTCAAAATCAATTATGACATCATCAGTGATGTCACAATTGACATTATCGGTTTTAAAATGACTGTCGTAGATGATATCCGTGCCATCCGTGAGTTCAGAATCGTCAAATTTACAGTTTTGAAAAGATGGTCGAAATCAATTATGACATCATCAATGATGTCACAATTGACATTATCGGTTTTAAAATTACTGTCGTAGATGATATCTGTGCCATTCGTGAGTTCAGAAGCGTCAATTTTACAGTTTTGAAAAGATGGTCGAAATCAATTATGACATCATCAGTGATGTCACAATTGACATTATCGGTTTTAAAATTACTGTCGTAGATGATGTCCGTGCCATCCGTGAGTTCAGAAGCGTCAAATTTACAGTTTCGAAAAGAGGGTCGAAATCAATTATGACATCATCAGTGATGTCACAATTGAAATTTTCGGTTTTAAAATTACTGTCTTAGATGATGTCCGTGCCATCCGTGAGTTCAGAAGCGTCAATTTTACAGTTTCTAAAAGATGGTCGAAATCAATTATGACATCATCAGTGATGTCACAATTGACATTATCGGTTTTAAAATTACTGTCGTAGATGATGTCCGTGCCATCTGTGAGTTCAGAAGCGTCGATTTTACAGTTTTGAAAAGATGGTTGAAATCAATTATGACATCATCAGTGATGTCACAATTGACATTATCGGTTTTAAAATTACTGTCGTAGATGATGTCCGTGCCATCTGTGAGTTCAGAAGCGTCAATTTTACAGTTTCGAAAAGATGGTCAAAATCAATTATGACATCATCAGTGATGTCACAATTGACATTATCGGTTTTAAAATTACTGTCAGAGATGATGTCTGTGCCATCCGTGAGTTCAGAAGCGTCAATTTTACAGTTTTGAAAAGATGGTTAAAATCAATTATGACATCATCAGTGATGTCACAATTGACATTATCGGTTTTAAAATTACTGTCGTAGATGATGTCCGTGCCATCCGTGAGTTCAGAAGCGGCAATTTTACAGTTTCGAAAAGATGGCCGAAATCAATTATGACATCATCAGTGATGTCACAATTGACATAATCGGTTTTAAAGTTACTGTCGTAGATGATGTCCGTGCAATCTGTGAGTTCAGAAGCGGCAATTTTACAGTTTTGAAAAGATGGTTAAAATCAATTATGACATCATCAGTGATGTCACAATTGACATTATCGGTTTTAAAATTACTGTCGTAGATGATGTCCGTGCCATCTGTGAGTTCAGAAGTGTCAATTTTACAGTTTCGAAAAGATGGTCGAAATCAATTATGACATCAGTGATGTCACAATTGACATTATCGGTTTTAAAATTACTGTCGTAGATGATGTCCGTGCCATCCGTGAGTTCAGAAGTGTCAATTTTACAGTTTCGAAAAGATGGTCAAAATCAATTTTAACATCATCAGTGATGTCACAATTGACATTATCGGTTTTAAAATTACTGTCGTAGATGATATCCGTGCCATCCGTGAGTTCAGAATCGTCAAATTTACAGTTTTGAAAAGATGGTCGAAATCAATTATGACATCATCAATGATGTCACAATTGACATTATCGGTTTTAAAATTACTGTCGTAGATGATGTCTGTGCCATTCGTGAGTTCAGAAGCGTCAATTTTACAGTTTTGAAAAGTTTGTCGAAATCAATTATGACATCATCAGTGATGTCACAATTGACATTATCGGTTTTAAAATTACTGTCGTAGATGATGTCCGTGCCATCTGTGAGTTCAGAAGCGGCAATTTTACAGTTTTGAAAAGATGGTTAAAATCAATTATGACATCATCAGTGATGTCACAATTGACATTATCGGTTTTAAAATTACTGTCGTAGATGATGTCCGTGCCATCTGTGAGTTCAGAAGCGTCAATTTTACAGTTTTGAAAAGATGGTCGAAATCAATTATGACATCAGTGATGTCACAATTGACATTATCGGTTTTAAAATTACTGTCGTAGATGATGTCCGTGCCATCCGTGAGTTCAGAAGCGGCAATTTTACAGTTTTGAAAAGATGGTTAAAATCAATTATGACATCATCAGTGATGTCACAATTGACATTATCGGTTTTAAAATTACTGTCAGAGATGATGTCTGTGCCATCCGTGAGTTCAGAAGCGTCAATTTTACAGTTTTGAAAAGATGGTTAAAATCAATTATGACATCATCAGTGATGTCACAATTGACATTATCGGTTTTAAAATTACTGTCGTAGATGATGTCCGTGCCATCCGTGAGTTCAGAAGCGTCAATTTTACAGTTTCGAAAAGATGGTCGAAATCAATTATGACATCATCAGTGATGTCACAATTGACATTATCGGTTTTAAAATTACTGTCGTAGATGATGTCCGTGCCATCTGTGAGTTCAGAAGCGGCAATTTTACAGTTTTGAAAAGATGGGTAAAATCAATTATGACATCATCAGTGATGTCACAATTGACATTATCGGTTTTAAAATTACTGTCGTAGATGATGTCCGTGCCATCCGTGAGTTCAGAAGTGTCAATTTTACAGTTTCGAAAAGATGGTCAAAATCAATTATGACATCATCAGTGATGTCACAATTGACATTATCGGTTTTTAAAATTACTGTCGTAGATGATGTCCGTGCCATCCGTGAGTTCAGAAGCGTCAATTTTACAGTTTCGAAAAGATGGTCGAAATCAATTATGACATCATCAGTGATGTCACAATTGACATTATCGGTTTTAAAATTACTGTCGTAGATGATGTCCGTGCCATCTGTGAGTTCAGAAGGGGCAATTTTACAGTTTCGAAAAGATGGTCGAAATCAATTATGACATCATCAGTGATGTCACAATTGACATTATCGGTTTTAAAATTACTGTCGTAGATGATGTCCGTGCCATCTGTGAGTTCAGAAGCGTCAATTTTACAGTTTCGAAAAGATGGTCGAAATCAATTATGACATCAGTGATGTCACAATTGACATTATCGGTTTTAAAATTACTGTCGTAGATGATGTCCGTGCCATCCGTGAGTTCAGAAGTGTCAATTTTACAGTTTCGAAAAGATGGTCAAAATCAATTATGACATCATCAGTGACTTCACAATTGACATTATCGGTTTTAAAATTACTGTCGTAGATGATATCCGTGCCATCCGTGAGTTCAGAATCGTCAAATTTACAGTTTTGAAAAGATGGTCGAAATCAATTATGACATCATCAATGATGTCACAATTGACATTATCGGTTTTAAAATTACTGTCGTAGATGATGTCTGTGCTATTCGTGAGTTCAGAAGCGTCAATTTTACAGTTTTGAAAAGATGGTCGAAATCAATTATGACATCATCAGTGATGTCACAATTGACATTATCGGTTTTAAAATTACTGTCGTAGATGATGTCCGTGCCATCCATGAGTTCAGAAGCGTCAAATTTACAGTTTCGAAAAGAGGGTCGAAATCAATTATGACATCATCAGTGATGTCACAATTGACATTATCGGTTTTAAAATTACTGTCTTAGATGATGTCCGTGCCATCCGTGAGTTCAGAAGTGTCAATTTTACAGTTTCGAAAAGATGGTCGAAATCAATTATGACATCATCAGTTATGTCACAATTGACATTTTCGGTTTTAAAATTACTGTCGTAGATGATGTCCGTGCCATCTGTGAGTTCAGAAGCGTCAATTTTACAGTTTTGAAAAGATGGTTAAAATCAATTATGACATCATCAGTGATGTCACAATTGACATTATCGGTTTTAAAATTACTGTCGTAGATGATGTCCCTGCCATCTGTGAGTTCAGAAGCGTCAATTTTACAGTTTTGAAAAGATGGTTAAAATCAATTATGACATCATCAGTGATGTCACAATTGACATTATCGGTTTTAAAATTACTGTCAGAGATGATGTCTGTGCCATCCGTGAGTTCAGAAGCGTCAATTTTACAGTTTTGAAAAGATGGTTAAAATCAATTATGACATCATCAGTGATGTCACAATTGACATTATCGGTTTTTAAAATTACTGTCGTAGATGATGTCCGTGCCATCCGTGAGTTCAGAAGCGTCAATTTTACAGTTTCGAAAAGATGGTCGAAATCAATTATGACATCATCAGTGATGTCACAATTGACATTATTGGTTTTAAAATTACTGTCGTAGATGATGTCCGTGCCATCTGTAAGTTCAGAAGCGGCAATTTTACAGTTTTGAAAAGATGGTTAAAATCAATTATGACATCATCAGTGATGTCACAATTGATATTATCGGTTTTAAAATTTCTGTCGTAGATGATGTCCGTGCCATCTGTGAGTTCAGAAGCGGCAATTTTACAGTTTCGAAAAGATGGTCGAAATCAATTATGACATCAGTGATGTCACAATTGACATTATCGGTTTTAAAATTACTGTCGTAGATGATGCCTGTGCCATCCGTGAGTTCAGAAGTGTCAATTTTACAGTTTCGAAAACATGGTCAAAATTAATTATGACATCATCAGTGATGTCACAATTGACATTATCGGTTTTAAAATTACTGTCGTAGATGATATCCGTGCCATCCGTGAGTTCAGAATCGTCAAATTTACAGTTTTGAAAAGATGGTCGAAATCAATTATGACATCATCAATGATGTCACAATTGACATTATCGGTTTTAAAATTACTGTCGTAGATGATGTCTGTGCCATTCGTGAGTTCAGAAGCGTCAATTTTACAGTTTTGAAAAGATGGTCGAAATCAATTATGACATCATCAGTGATGTCACAATTGACATTATCGGTTTTAAAATTACTGTCGTAGATGATGTCCGTGCCATCCGTGAGTTCAGAAGCGTCAAATTTACAGTTTCGAAAAGAGGGTCGAAATCAATTATGACATCATCAGTGATGTCACAATTGACATTATCGGTTTTAAAATTACTGTCTTAGATGATGTCCGTGCCATCCGTGAGTTCAGAAGCGTCAATTTTACAGTTTCGAAAAGATGGTCGAAATCAATTATGACATCATCAGTGATGTCACAATTGACATTATCGGTTTTAAAATTACTGTCGTAGATGATGTCCGTGCCATCTGTGAGTTCAGAAGCGTCGATTTTACACTTTTGAAAAGATGGTTGAAATCAATTATGACATCATCAGTGATGTCACAATTGACATTATCGGTTTTAAAATTACTGTGAGAGATGATGTCTGTGCCATCCGTGAGTTCAGAAGCGTCAATTTTACAGTTTTGAAAAGATGGTTAAAATCAATTATGACATCATCAGTGATGTCACAATTGACATTATCGGTTTTAAAATTACTGTCGTAGATGATGTCCATGCCATCCGTGAGTTCAGAAGCGGCAATTTTACAGTTTCGAAAAGATGGTCGAAATCAATTATGACATCATCAGTGATGTCACAATTGACATAATCGGTTTTAAAATTACTGTCGTAGATGATGTCCGTGCAATCTGTGAGTTCAGAAGCGGCAATTTTACAGTTTTGAAAAGATGGTTAAAATCAATTATGACATCATCAGTG
Organism: Crinia signifera; assembly: GCF_055691185.1. Classification (NCBI taxonomy): domain Eukaryota; kingdom Metazoa; phylum Chordata; class Amphibia; order Anura; family Myobatrachidae; genus Crinia; species Crinia signifera. The sequence goes on along the minus strand of NW_028142813.1, from coordinate 11,652 downwards.
ATGTCACAATTGACATTATCGGTTTTAAAATTACTGTCGTAGATGATGTCCGTGCCATCTGTGAGTTCAGAAGTGTCAATTTTACAGTTTCGAAAAGATGGTCGAAATCAATTATGACATCAGTGATGTCACAATTGACATTATCGGTTTTAAAATTACTGTCGTAGATGATGTCCGTGCCATCCGTGAGTTCAGAAGTGTCAATTTTACAGTTTCGAAAAGATGGTCAAAATCAATTATGACATCATCAGTGATGTCACAATTGACATTATCGGTTTTAAAATTACTGTCGTAGATGATGTCTGTGCCATTCGTGAGTTCAGAAGCGTCAATTTTACAGTTTTGAAAAGATGGTCGAAATCAATTATGACATCATCAGTGATGTCACAATTGACATTATCGGTTTTAAAATTACTGTCGTAGATGATGTCCGTGCCATCTGTGAGTTCAGAAGCGGCAATTTTACAGTTTTGAAAAGATGGTTAAAATCAATTATGACATCATCAGTGATGTCACAATTGACATTATCGGTTTTAAAATTACTGTCGTAGATGATGTCCGTGCCATCTGTGAGTTCAGAAGCGTCAATTTTACAGTTTCGAAAAGATGGTCGAAATCAATTATGACATCAGTGATGTCACAATTGACATTATCGGTTTTAAAATTACTGTCGTAGATGATGTCCGTGCCATCCGTGAGTTCAGAAGCGGCAATTTTACAGTTTTGAAAAGATGGTTAAAATCAATTATGACATCATCAGTGATGTCACAATTGACATTATCGGTTTTAAAATTAGTCAGAGATGATGTCTGTGCCATCCGTGAGTTCAGAAGCGTCAATTTTACAGTTTTGAAAAGATGGTTAAAATCAATTATGACATCATCAGTGATGTCACAATTGACATTATCGGTTTTAAAATTACTGTCGTAGATGATGTCCGTGCCATCCGTGAGTTCAGAAGCGTCAATTTTACAGTTTCGAAAAGATGGTCGAAATCAATTATGACATCATCAGTGATGTCACAATTGGCATTATCGGTTTTAAAATTACTGTCGTAGATGATGTCCGTGCCATCTGTGAGTTCAGAAGCGGCAATTTTACAGTTTTGAAAAGATGGTTAAAATCAATTATGACATCATCAGTGATGTCACAATTGACATTATCGGTTTTAAAATTAGTCAGAGATGATGTCTGTGCCATCCGTGAGTTCAGAAGCGTCAATTTTACAGTTTTGAAAAGATGGTTAAAATCAATTATGACATCATCAGTGATGTCACAATTGACATTATCGGTTTTAAAATTACTGTCGTAGATGATGTCCGTGCCATCCGTGAGTTCAGAAGCGTCAATTTTACAGTTTCGAAAAGATGGTCGAAATCAATTATGACATCATCAGTGATGTCACAATTGGCATTATCGGTTTTAAAATTACTGTCGTAGATGATGTCCGTGCCATCTGTGAGTTCAGAAGCGGCAATTTTACAGTTTTGAAAAGATGGGTAAAATCAATTATGACATCATCAGTGATGTCACAATTGACATTATCGGTTTTAAAATTACTGTCGTAGATGATGTCCGTGCCATCCGTGAGTTCAGAAGCGTCAATTTTACAGTTTAGAAAAGATGGTCGAAATCAATTATGACATCATCAGTGATGTCACAATTGACATTATCGGTTTTAAAATTACTGTCGTAGATGATGTCCGTGCCATCTGTGAGTTCAGAAGGGGCAATTTTACAGTTTTGAAAAGATGGTTAAAATCAATTATGACATCATCAGTGATGTCACAATTGACATTATCGGTTTTAAAATTACTGTCGTAGATGATGTCCGTGCCATCTGTGAGTTCAGAAGCGTCAATTTTACAGTTTCGAAAAGATGGTCGAAATCAATTATGACATCAGTGATGTCACAATTGACATTATCGGTTTTAAACTTACTGTCGTAGATGATGTCCGTGCCATCCGTGAGTTCAGAAGTGTCAATTTTACAGTTTCGAAAAGATGGTCAAAATCAATTATGACATCATCAGTGATGTCACAATTGACATTATCGGTTTTAAAATTACTGTCGTCGATGATGTCCGTACCAACCGTGAGTTCAGAATCGTCAAATTTACAGTTTTGAAAAGATGGTCGAAATCAATTATGACATCATCAGTGATGTCACAATTGACATTATCGGTTTTAAAATTACTGTCAGAGATGATGTCTGTGCCATCCGTGAGTTCAAAAGCGTCAATTTTACAGTTTTGAAAAGATGGTCAAAATCAATTATGACATCATCAGTGATGTCACAATTGACATTATCGGTTTTAAAATTACTGTCGTCGATGATGTCCGTACCAACCGTGAGTTCAGAATCGTCAAATTTACAGTTTTGAAAAGATGGTCGAAATCAATTATGACATCATCAGTGATGTCACAATTGACATTATCGGTTTTAAAATTACTGTCGTAGATGATGTCCGTGCCATCCGTGAGTTCAGAAGCGTCAATTTTACAGTTTCGAAAAGATGTTCAAAATCAATTATGACATCATCAGTGATGTCACAATTGACATTATCGGTTCTAAAATTACTGTCGTAGATGATGTCCGTGCCATCCGTGAGTTCAGAAGCGTCAATTTTACAGTTTTGAAAAGATGGTTAAAATCAATTATGACATCATCAGTGATGTCACAATTGACATTATCAGTTTTAAAATTACTGTCGTAGATGATGTCCCTGCCATCTGTGAGTTCAAAAGCGGCAATTTTACAGTTTTGAAAAGATGGTTAAAATCAATTATGACATCATCAGTGGTGTCACAATTGACATTATCGGTTTTAAAATTACTGTCGTAGATGATGTCCGTGCCATCCGTGAGTTCAGAAGCGTCAATTTTACAGTTTAGAAAAGATGGTCGAAATCAATTATGACATCATCAGTGATGTCACAATTGACATTATCGGTTTTAAAATTACTGTCGTAGATGATGTCCGTGCCATCTGTGAGTTCAGAAGGGGCAATTTTACAGTTTCGAAAAGATGGTCGAAATCAATTATGACATCAGTGATGTCACAATTGACATTATCGGTTTTAAAATTACTGTCGTAGATGATGTCCGTGCCATCCGTGAGTTCAGAAGCGGCAATTTTACAGTTTTGAAAAGATGGTTAAAATCAATTATGACATCATCAGTGATGTCACAATTGACATTATCGGTTTCAAAATTACTGTCAGAGATGATGTCTGTGCCATCCGTGAGTTCAGAAGCGTCAATTTTACAGTTTTGAAAAGATGGTTAAAATCAATTATGACATCATCAGTGATGTCACAATTGACATTATCGGTTTTAAAATTACTGTCGTAGATGATGTCCGTGCCATCCGTGAGTTCAGAAGCGTCAATTTTACAGTTTCGAAAAGATGGTCGAAATCAATTATGACATCATCAGTGATGTCACAATTGACATTATCGGTTTTAAAATTACTGTCGTAGATGATGTCCGTGCGATCTGTGAGTTCAGAAGCGGCAATTTTACAGTTTTGAAAAGATGGGTAAAATCAATTATGACATCATCAGTGATGTCACAATTGACATTATCGGTTTTAAAATTACTGTCGTAGATGATGTCCGTGCCATCTGTGAGTTCAGAAGCGTCAATTTTACAGTTTCGAAAAGATGGTCGAAATCAATTATGACATCAGTGATGTCACAATTGACATTATCGGTTTTAAAATTACTGTCGTAGATGATGTCCGTGCCATCCGTGAGTTCAGAAGTGTCAATTTTACAGTTTCGAAAAGATGGTCAAAATCAATTATGACATCATCAGTGATGTCACAATTGACATTATCGGTTTTTAAAATTACTGTCGTAGATGATGTCCGTGCCATCCGTGAGTTCAGAAGCGTCAATTTTACAGTTTCGAAAAGATGGTCGAAATCAATTATGACATCATCAGTGATGTCACAATTGACATTATCGGTTTTAAAATTACTGTCGTAGATGATGTCCGTGCCATCTGTGAGTTCAGAAGGGGCAATTTTACAGTTTTGAAAAGACGGTTAAAATCAATTATGACATCATCAGTGATGTCACAATTGACATTATCGGTCTTAAAATTACTGTCGTAGATGATGTCCGTGCCATCCGTGAGTTCAGAAGTGTCAATTTTACAGTTTCGAAAAGATGGTCAAAATCAATTATGACATCATCAGTGATGTCACAATTGACATTATCGGTTTTAAAATGACTGTCGTAGATGATATCCGTGCCATCCGTGAGTTCAGAATCGTCAAATTTACAGTTTTGAAAAGATGGTCGAAATCAATTATGACATCATCAATGATGTCACAATTGACATTATCGGTTTTAAAATTACTGTCGTAGATGATATCTGTGCCATTCGTGAGTTCAGAAGCGTCAATTTTACAGTTTTGAAAAGATGGTCGAAATCAATTATGACATCATCAGTGATGTCACAATTGACATTATCGGTTTTAAAATTACTGTCGTAGATGATGTCCGTGCCATCCGTGAGTTCAGAAGCGTCAAATTTACAGTTTCGAAAAGAGGGTCGAAATCAATTATGACATCATCAGTGATGTCACAATTGACATTATCGGTTTTAAAATTACTGTCTTAGATGATGTCCGTGCCATCCGTGAGTTCAGAAGCGTCAATTTTACAGTTTCTAAAAGATGGTCGAAATCAATTATGACATCATCAGTGATGTCACAATTGACATTATCGGTTTTAAAATTACTGTCGTAGATGATGTCCGTGCCATCTGTGAGTTCAGAAGCGTCGATTTTACAGTTTTGAAAAGATGGTTGAAATCAATTATGACATCATCAGTGATGTCACAATTGACATTATCGGTTTTAAAATTACTGTCGTAGATGATGTCCGTGCCATCTGTGAGTTCAGAAGCGTCAATTTTACAGTTTCGAAAAGATGGTCAAAATCAATTATGACATCATCAGTGATGTCACAATTGACATTATCGGTTTTAAAATTACTGTCAGAGATGATGTCTGTGCCATCCGTGAGTTCAGAAGCGTCAATTTTACAGTTTTGAAAAGATGGTTAAAATCAATTATGACATCATCAGTGATGTCACAATTGACATTATCGGTTTTAAAATTACTGTCGTAGATGATGTCCGTGCCATCCGTGAGTTCAGAAGCGGCAATTTTACAGTTTCGAAAAGATGGCCGAAATCAATTATGACATCATCAGTGATGTCACAATTGACATAATCGGTTTTAAAGTTACTGTCGTAGATGATGTCCGTGCAATCTGTGAGTTCAGAAGCGGCAATTTTACAGTTTTGAAAAGATGGTTAAAATCAATTATGACATCATCAGTGATGTCACAATTGACATTATCGGTTTTAAAATTACTGTCGTAGATGATGTCCGTGCCATCTGTGAGTTCAGAAGTGTCAATTTTACAGTTTCGAAAAGATGGTCGAAATCAATTATGACATCAGTGATGTCACAATTGACATTATCGGTTTTAAAATTACTGTCGTAGATGATGTCCGTGCCATCCGTGAGTTCAGAAGTGTCAATTTTACAGTTTCGAAAAGATGGTCAAAATCAATTATAACATCATCAGTGATGTCACAATTGACATTATCGGTTTTAAAATTACTGTCGTAGATGATATCCGTGCCATCCGTGAGTTCAGAATCGTCAAATTTACAGTTTTGAAAAGATGGTCGAAATCAATTATGACATCATCAATGATGTCACAATTGACATTATCGGTTTTAAAATTACTGTCGTAGATGATGTCTGTGCCATTCGTGAGTTCAGAAGCGTCAATTTTACAGTTTTGAAAAGTTTGTCGAAATCAATTATGACATCATCAGTGATGTCACAATTGACATTATCGGTTTTAAAATTACTGTCGTAGATGATGTCCGTGCCATCTGTGAGTTCAGAAGCGGCAATTTTACAGTTTTGAAAAGATGGTTAAAATCAATTATGACATCATCAGTGATGTCACAATTGACATTATCGGTTTTAAAATTACTGTCGTAGATGATGTCCGTGCCATCTTTGAGTTCAGAAGCGTCAATTTTACAGTTTTGAAAAGATGGTCGAAATCAATTATGACATCAGTGATGTCACAATTGACATTATCGGTTTTAAAATTACTGTCGTAGATGATGTCCGTGCCATCCGTGAGTTCAGAAGCGGCAATTTTACAGTTTTGAAAAGATGGTTAAAATCAATTAGGACATCATCAGTGATGTCACAATTGACATTATCGGTTTTAAAATTACTGTCAGAGATGATGTCTGTGCCATCCGTGAGTTCAGAAGCGTCAATTTTACAGTTTTGAATAGATGGTTAAAATCAATTATGACATCATCAGTGATGTCACAATTGACATTATCGGTTTTAAAATTACTGTCGTAGATGATGTCCGTGCCATCCGTGAGTTCAGAAGCGTCAATTTTACAGTTTCGAAAAGATGGTCGAAATCAATTATGACATCATCAGTGATGTCACAATTGACATTATCGGTTTTAAAATTACTGTCGTAGATGATGTCCGTGCCATCTGTGAGTTCAGAAGCGGCAATTTTACAGTTTTGAAAAGATGGGTAAAATCAATTATGACATCATCAGTGATGTCACAATTGACATTATCGGTTTTAAAATTACTGTCGTAGATGATGTCCGTGCCATCTGTGAGTTCAGAAGCGTCAATTTTACAGTTTCGAAAAGATGGTCGAAATCAATTATGACATCAGTGATGTCACAATTGACATTATCGGTTTTAAAATTACTGTCGTAGATGATGTCCGTGCCATCCGTGAGTTCAGAAGTGTCAATTTTACAGTTTCGAAAAGATGGTCAAAATCAATTATGACATCATCAGTGATGTCACAATTGACATTATCGGTTTTTAAAATTACTGTCGTAGATGATGTCCGTGCCATCCGTGAGTTCAGAAGCGTCAATTTTACAGTTTCGAAAAGATGGTCGAAATCAATTATGACATCATCAGTGATGTCACAATTGACATTATCGGTTTTAAAATTACTGTCGTAGATGATGTCTGAACTCTGTGAGTTCAGAAGGGGCAATTTTACAGTTTTGAAAAGATGGTTAAAATCAATTATGACATCATCAGTGATGTCACAATTGACATTATCGGTTTTAAAATTACTGTCGTAGATGATGTCCGTGCCATCTGTGAGTTCAGAAGCGTCAATTTTACAGTTTCGAAAAGATGGTCGAAATCAATTATGACATCAGTGATGTCACAATTGACATTATCGGTTTTAAAATTACTGTCGTAGATGATGTCCGTGCCATCCGTGAGTTCAGAAGTGTCAATTTTACAGTTTCGAAAAGATGGTCAAAATCAATTATGACATCATCAGTGACTTCACAATTGACATTATCGGTTTTAAAATTACTGTCGTAGATGATATCCGTGCCATCCGTGAGTTCAGAATCGTCAAATTTACAGTTTTGAAAAGATGGTCGAAATCAATTATGACATCATCAATGATGTCACAATTGACATTATCGGTTTTAAAATTACTGTCGTAGATGATGTCTGTGCTATTCGTGAGTTCAGAAGCGTCAATTTTACAGTTTTGAAAAGATGGTCGAAATCAATTATGACATCATCAGTGATGTCACAATTGACATTATCGGTTTTAAAATTACTGTCGTAGATGATGTCCGTGCCATCCATGAGTTCAGAAGCGTCAAATTTACAGTTTCGAAAAGAGGGTCGAAATCAATTATGACATCATCAGTGATGTCACAATTGACATTATCGGTTTTAAAATTACTGTCTTAGATGATGTCCGTGCCATCCGTGAGTTCAGAAGTGTCAATTTTACAGTTTCGAAAAGATGGACGAAATCAATTATGACATCATCAGTGATGTCACAATTGACATTTTCGGTTTTAAAATTACTGTCGTAGATGATGTCCGTGCCATCTGTGAGTTCAGAAGCGTCAATTTTACAGTTTTGAAAAGATGGTTAAAATCAATTATGACATCATCAGTGATGTCACAATTGACATTATCGGTTTTAAAATTACTGTCGTAGATGATGTCCCTGCCATCTGTGAGTTCAGAAGCGTCAATTTTACAGTTTTGAAAAGATGGTTAAAATCAATTATGACATCATCAGTGATGTCACAATTGACATTATCGGTTTTAAAATTACTGTCAGAGATGATGTCTGTGCCATCCGTGAGTTCAGAAGCGTCAATTTTACAGTTTTGAAAAGATGGTTAAAATCAATTATGACATCATCAGTGATGTCACAATTGACATTATCGGTTTTTAAAATTACTGTCGTAGATGATGTCCGTGCCATCCGTGAGTTCAGAAGCGTCAATTTTACAGTTTCGAAAAGATGGTTGAAATCAATTATGACATCATCAGTGATGTCACAATTGACATTATTGGTTTTAAAATTACTGTCGTAGATGATGTCCGTGCCATCTGTGAGTTCAGAAGTGTCAATTTTACAGTTTCGAAAACATGGTCAAAATTAATTATGACATCATCAGTGATGTCACAATTGACATTATCGGTTTTAAAATTACTGTCGTAGATGATATCCGTGCCATCCGTGAGTTCAGAATCGTCAAATTTACAGTTTTGAAAAGATGGTCGAAATCAATTATGACATCATCAATGATGTCACAATTGACATTATCGGTTTTAAAATTACTGTCGTAGATGATGTCTGTGCCATTCGTGAGTTCAGAAGCGTCAATTTTACAGTTTTGAAAAGATGGTCGAAATCAATTATGACATCATCAGTGATGTCACAATTGACATTATCGGTTTTAAAATTACTGTCGTAGATGATGTCCGTGCCATCCGTGAGTTCAGAAGCGTCAAATTTACAGTTTCGAAAAGAGGGTCGAAATCAATTATGACATCATCAGTGATGTCACAATTGACATTATCGGTTTTAAAATTACTGTCTTAGATGATGTCCGTGCCATCCGTGAGTTCAGAAGCGTCAATTTTACAGTTTCGAAAAGATGGTCGAAATCAATTATGACATCATCAGTGATGTCACAATTGACATTATCGGTTTTAAAATTACTGTCGTAGATGATGTCCGTGCCATCTGTGAGTTCAGAAGCGTCGATTTTACACTTTTGAAAAGATGGTTGAAATCAATTATGACATCATCAGTGATGTCACAATTGACATTATCGGTTTTAAAATTACTGTGAGAGATGATGTCTGTGCCATCCGTGAGTTCAGAAGCGTCAATTTTACAGTTTTGAAAAGATGGTTAAAATCAATTATGACATCATCAGTGATGTCACAATTGACATTATCGGTTTTAAAATTACTGTCGTAGATGATGTCCGTGCCATCCGTGAGTTCAGAAGCGGCAATTTTACAGTTTCGAAAAGATGGTCGAAATCAATTATGACATCATCAGTGATGTCACAATTGACATAATCGGTTTTAAAATTACTGTCGTAGATGATGTCCGTGCAATCTGTGAGTTCAGAAGCGGCAATTTTACAGTTTTGAAAAGATGGTTAAAATCAATTATGACATCATCAGTGATGTCACAATTGACATTATCGGTTTTAAAATTACTGTCGTAGATGATGTCCGTGCCATCTGTGAGTTCAGAAGTGTCAATTTTACAGTTTCGAAAAGATGGTCGAAATCAATTATGACATCAGTGATGTCACAATTGACATTATCGGTTTTAAAATTACTGTCGTAGATGATGTCCGTGCCATCCGTGAGTTCAGAAGTGTCAATTTTACAGTTTCGAAAAGATGGTCAAAATCAATTATGACATCATCAGTGATGTCACAATTGACATTATCGGTTTTAAAATTACTGTCGTAGATGATGTCTGTGCCATTCGTGAGTTCAGAAGCGTCAATTTTACAGTTTTGAAAAGATGGTCGAAATCAATTATGACATCATCAGTGATGTCACAATTGACATTATCGGTTTTAAAATTACTGTCGTAGATGATGTCCGTGCCATCTGTGAGTTCAGAAGCGGCAATTTTACAGTTTTGAAAAGATGGTTAAAATCAATTATGACATCATCAGTGATGTCACAATTGACATTATCGGTTTTAAAATTACTGTCGTAGATGATGTCCGTGCCATCTGTGAGTTCAGAAGCGTCAATTTTACAGTTTCGAAAAGATGGTCGAAATCAATTATGACATCAGTGATGTCACAATTGACATTATCGGTTTTAAAATTACTGTCGTAGATGATGTCCGTGCCATCCGTGAGTTCAGCAGCGGCAATTTTACAGTTTTGAAAAGATGGTTAAAATCAATTATGACATCATCAGTGATGTCACAATTGACATTATCGGTTTTAAAATTACTGTCAGAGATGATGTCTGTGCCATCCGTGAGTTCAGAAGCGTCAATTTTACAGTTTTGAAAAGATGGTTAAAATCAATTATGACATCATCAGTGATGTCACAATTGACATTATCGGTTTTAAAATTACTGTCGTAGATGATGTCCGTGCCATCCGTGAGTTCAGAAGCGTCAATTTTACAGTTTCGAAAAGATGGTCGAAATCAATTATGACATCATCAGTGATGTCACAATTGGCATTATCGGTTTTAAAATTACTGTCGTAGATGATGTCCGTGCCATCTGTGAGTTCAGAAGCGGCAATTTTACAGTTTTGAAAAGATGGGTAAAATCAATTATGACATCATCAGTGATGTCACAATTGACATTATCGGTTTTAAAATTACTGTCGTAGATGATGTCCGTGCCATCTGTGAGTTCAGAAGCGTCAATTTTACAGTTTCGAAAAGATGGTCGAAATCAATTATGACATCAGTGATGTCACAATTGACATTATCGGTTTTAAAATTACTGTCGTAGATGATGTCCGTGCCATCCGTGAGTTCAGAAGTGTCAATTTTACAGTTTCGAAAAGATGGTCAAAATCAATTATGACATCATCAGTGATGTCACAATTGACATTATCGGTTTTAAAATTACTGTCGTAGATGATGTCCGTGCCATCCGTGAGTTCAGAAGCGTCAAATTTACAGTTTCGAAAAGAGGGCCGAAATCAATTATGACATCATCAGTGATGTCACAATTGACATTATCGGTTTGAAAATTACTGTCTTAGATGATGTCCGTGCCATCCGTGAGTTCAGAAGTGTCAATTTTACAGTTTCAAAAAGATGGTCGAAATCAATTATGACATCATCAGTGATGTCACAATTGACATTATCGGTTTTAAAATTACTGTCGTAGATGATGTCCGTGCCATCCGTGAGTTCAGAAGTGTCAATTTTACAGTTTCGAAAAGATGGTCAAAATCAATTATGACATCATCAGTGATGTCACAATTGACATTATCGGTTTTAAAATTACTGTCAGAGATGATGTCTGTGCCATCCGTGAGTTCAGAATCGTCAAATTTACAGTTTTGAAAAGATGGTCGAAATCAATTATGACATCATCAGTGATGTCACAATTGACATTATCGGTTTTAAAATTGCTGTCGTAGATGATGTCCGTGCCATCCGTGAGTTCAGAAGCGTCAATTTTACAGTTTCGAAAAGATGGTCAAAATCAATTATGACATCATCAGTGATGTCACAATTGACATTATCGGTTCTAAAATTACTGTCGTAGA
>NW_028142812.1:0-25293 GCF_055691185.1 Crinia signifera | reverse complement strand
TGTACTTTTACCTCTGACTGCTTATTGGCTCTGGGTGCACTGTCGCGCAGTTCATGCGCAAGGGTCCTCTCCAACCTCCCCGGTTCTGGTACCGGTCCAGGTCCCCACCAGAGGCCTCAGTTTTGTCGACTAAGCCCCCTGGTGTGACAGACGTTTTAGGTCCATCCCAGCAAAGACGACAAGAACTTCAAAAGGCTTCTTCCCAATAGCTGTCCACCAACTAAACAGCATTGAACGTACCAAATACTAAATACTAACTCGAACTGTTCTAGATATATGTGAAATGTATGTGATGTATGTTTATGCCTCTCTTCCCACCCCCCTTGTGTTCCCTGCTTGATGCTGCACTGTTACCACAAGAAATTTCAAGCATACGCAAGTATACCTGGCCAATAAAGATGATTCTGATTCTGATTCTGATGTGTACAGGGCTTAATTTCTAAGACAAATAAGTGTTGAAACATTGTTTAGCTCTTTATCGTAACATCCAAGGTACAGTAAAGGCCCCATACACTGGTCCGACTTGTCTGAGGCACCAGTAAGACCTGATTTCCCTTGAACCCCAACAGCTCCCTAGGTTTTCTTCACCTCACTTGGAACTTAATGTGCCATTTTTAAAATGCGTTATATCCCATTCATTTTATTGCATGTAAAAGGACTCCGTGGGAGTTTCCAGGGGAGTTCAAGGGAAATCGGATGCAATACATAATGCGTGCTGAAAGGCATCTGCGATGTTCACCTGACATCTGCACATAACATTTTATCTTATGTGCAGCACCTCCGACCCTTGACTCAGACCTGATGTGTATAGGACCATGCATTGGAGCGATTGATGCGATTTGGCCTGATTTCACCTGATTTCTCCGCCTGATCCGTCGGATTACAGGCCTAATAGCACCAGTGTATGGGCACCTTAAATATGTTAGTGGCCTTACTAATTTTTTTCTAACTCACCCCTTGCACTACAACACATTTTTTAAGGAGGAACTCTCCTGAAGTATCTTATACAGTAATTGCTGTCTGTCTGGTATATGCAGTATAACTGCAGTCTGGCATAGTACAACAACAGATAGAGATTTACTTTGCCATTAATATCCCATGATGACCATATCACATCTTTTAATCAAGCACCATAAACATCTTTTGTAATTATTATATTTTATGTCTCTGTTGAATATTGTATAGGCTTGTTTTTTAATCCCAATAAAACACAGTTTACGACTATTTTCATCAATTTAAGGATAACGGTTAAATATGTTCCTCAGAAATGACACAATCCACTATTTTCCATGTTTCCACTACTTTTCTCTAATGAGTTACCTTTTTTATTAAATAAAAAAACTTTTGGTTAATTTTAAGTTTATGGGCGGGATGTACTAAGGTAAAAATGCGGTGAAACCCGTTTTCGGGGGTTTTACCTCATTTTCAAATGTATTAAGACCCAGCTGCCACGTTTTTCGCCGGCCAGGGTATCGCCACCCAATGTGGGCTTTTTATAGCCGTCCACTGCAACCAGCCAACCCCCACCACAGACCCCACTCCGTGGCCTTCATACCTCTGTCAAACTCCTCCTCCCCCTAGCAACACAGACGCAGGTCCTTCCAGCTTCAGGGGGGAGGAGGAGGAGCCCAGGACACCTGCTTCCCTTCCAGGGAGAAGAGCTGAAGAGGGAGAGCCCAGGGAGCCCCGCACACCACATCACAGGTATCATGGGGCCTCCATCACCACATTGCAATGCTAATCGCATATGTTAGTACATAACATACAGCGAGGGGTGGTGATGTATTTTAATACATCCCTTCCTATATCTGTTGACTTTTTAAAAACATAACTTTATCATGTTTTTTTTTTAACTGTTTTTGTCTTCGTTACTGGTCTCCTTTTTTTATATAGGCAGGGCCAGATTAACAATGGGGCAAATGGAGCTGCAGCTTCTGGCCTTCACAAAAATAGGCCCATCATCATGACAGAATGATGATCACCAGAGAGAGATCCCAGCTGGCCACATGGTTGGCTATAAATCATAAGTATTAAAATAGCATTTCTATTTTACATATTTATACCAATTTTGTACTTTTAGATATGGGAACAAACAGTATATGGGTTCTACATGCCCACATGACATCTCACATCCTCCACTTCTCATAATATCCATCAAACTGTCAATCAAAACAGTGCGCTCCCTCAATTAATTTGACCTTTAACATTTACAGCTCCAGGCCCATTAGGCCCGTAATCCTTCTCTGAATACAGGAAATATTGCTTTCCTGTCATTCATTTATAATGATGACTGATCCAGTCTGGTTTGGACTCTGAAATGTCAATTAAATAAAGTTTTGTTTTTCAAGGTCACGTTGGTAATCCAGCATTGTACGCACAAAAGTTACAGTTACCAAAGGGAAATTTATATGTGAGATAGATAATAATAAACAATATCCTACCCCCAGGTTAGCTACACGAGGGGATTGACTGATACTGTCCACATTTTAGTCAAAATGATTACTAAAGAGTGTTAAAATGGAACATTTATACCACACCCATATGTTTTCCAAGAAATGAGAAATCTGAGGACAGCTCCATTATGTTGTTGGGTGATCATGAATTACATGCAATCAAGGCTGAATTGAAGGAATTGGGCCAGCTGCTGGGAGGTGTACATGTTTTACTGATCATATTAAAATATAGCAGAAATGCTAAAAGCAAAATAACCACATTTTCCCATATTGCCGCTTATAAAGCGCAGTGGAATTTGCTGCTCTATATAGGAGACTGTCAATAAATAAATATTTGGGTCACTATTGTTTGTGTATTTTGCAAGAAGGGTAAGGTAGATGGATTATTCAGCACGTTTCACCTTCAATATGACCTTGAATTAGGTCACCATTTACTAGGTCATTTCTCAACATCTTGTGATAATTATAGACCGCCTTAACAGCATTGTAGGCCTTGGGCAAAGCAATGCACTAGGTCCCCTACCTATCCATTCTAATGATTAAATGGGTGCCTTTACCAACATCAGGGGGCCATGGAGACATGTGGCGTGTCTCTCCACCTGCTTCCATATAGTGAATGGCTGTAAGCACACTGGCCCTTATTCTGATCGGTGCGGATATATCCGTGTGCGTTCGGCCCGCCGATGTTTTGTGTCTGCGCATGTGCAGAGGCGTCTCTGCGCATGTGCGAGCGGGGCGTACGGCCAAATCCCGCATGATATGTGAACACTCCGAACAGGGGGTGGAGAGGGGCGTGAAGGGCTATTTGGGCTCATTACCATATGCATACGCCCCGCGTTTCATGGGCGTTCCCATGCAAACGCTGGGCGTACGTATGGTAATGCGGCGGTGACGCACTTGTAGGGGGCGGATATATGACATCGCCGGATGTCAGCTGCCTGCCCAGATCTCTGCTTTTGCACGGAAAAATGTCCGTGTGGTCTGAGGTTGCGGGAGCTGGTGGACCACTCGGTCCTGCATTCGATGGTCTGCGACCATCGAATGATGGGGGAGGTTCCCTGAGATGGAGGAGGCGTATTCCGTGAAAAATACACGTGCGGTCCGTTCGGCCAGCTTCTTACCGCATACGGACGGAGTTGGCGATCCGTATGGAAGGCGGGGTTTCGCACGCACGGTCCTGGCCGCATAATCGGCTCCGGCCGCACCGATCAGAATAAGGGCCATTGATTGGTGAGTAACTCTAGCTATACACTAATCGGCATTCTGACAGTCATTCATTGCAGACTGGGAGGCAGGTAGAGAATGCTGTCCAGCCACTCTGTGTCATTCACAATCAAAGCAGTTATACAGCATCCTCTACCTGCCTATCTATAAGCTTCGGAGGCACTGACCTGGGGCAAATGCCTCTGGCCCCTGGGCAGCTGGAGCCCATATGTTAAGGTGGTCTCGATTATAGGATGCCTTGTGTCTGTTGGAGGCGGCCTCCAGATATATGAACATATTAACACTGATACTTATTTTTATTTATTTATTAGATGTATTTTAACTCTCTGCCAGCAGGTGGTTGTGTTTCGGAGACTTACGGCACTTTCCAATTCCTTAAGATTTGATGGTACTGGATCCAACTGCTTGATGGCCCGTTCGATCTCACCCCACAGATTCTCAATTGGCTTGAGATCTGGTGATTGTGCAGGCCAACTAAGCAAGGTAAAGTCTCTGTCTCATGCTCTTCGAACCACCTGTGGACAATGCCAGCTTTATGACAGGGAGCATTATCCTGCTGGAAGTATCCTTCCCTGGCAGGGTACACTATTAACATAACAGGATGTACTTGATCTGCGATAACACTCAAATACTAGAGATGTGCAGGTTCTGATTTTCTCTGATTTACTATGATTTCAAAGCAGGATCTTATTGGCTATCCCAAATCACATGAAAGTTGTTGACAGTTGATAGCCAATAAGATCCTGCTTTGAAATCAGAGTAAATCAGAGTAAATCAGAGCCTGCACATCTCTATCAAATACCCTTGGCCATTCAGACGTTGTTCCACAGGAATCAAAGGACCCATACAATGCCAAGAAAACATCCCCCAAACCATAATATTGCCTCCACCAGCTTGAAGTGTTGTGGCAATGTTGTTGGGGTCCATCCTTTCATGTTCTTTTCTCCATATTTACACCCTGCCATCTGCATGGTGTAATTAAAAATGTGATTCATCAGACCACATGACCCTTTTCCAGTCATCTACTGTCCAATCCTTGTGCTCCTTTGTGAACTGGAGACACCTGCTCTTGGTCAAGGCAGACAGTAGAGGCTTTCGAACAGGTCATCGGCTTCCATAGCCTATACGGTGTAATGTGCGGGGAACAGTTCCTTCAGAGACCTTCGCAGTTGCTCCTTGATTAAGATTCCCTCCAATTTGACGTACTGTTGCTCTTCAGTTGGACTGGCCAACTCTGGCAAGTCTCCTTTCAGATCGAGCATTCAGCAGCCTGTGACGAACACAAGCCTGACATTGAAACCCAGTTTTCTGCTTGGTAGTCCACTCTCTGTAAACATTAATAACTGCTGCTCTCAAACACTTCACAAGTGCAGCCATTTGCTGATACTGGTTCAAACAGTTCCATTGACGCCACTTGGTACAGCCAATCTTTTTGGATTACTTTCTGCAACCCTGTGTTCGGGGCGAAATCACTTACCTTAAAGACACAAACAACCTTTTAATGAAGTTAGCAAAGTTAAACACGGTACCTGAGGGTTGTTTATTGTGTACGGTCGACGTCGCAAGCCTCTACACATGCATTCCACATGAGGGGGGCTTGTGGCGGTCCGCACCCTTATTACGGGTAATCCTCTGTACCAGGTTCCAAATGTTGATTTATTTATGCAGTTGTTGAAACTAAGAAACTAACACTGGAAAGGAATTACTTTTTGTCCGACAACAAATACTTTTTGCAGCTATAGTATGCAGCTGTGCGATGGGGTCCTCTGTCCTCTCAAGTCTTTTTTTCAGATCCAGAGATCAGCAGGCATCTGGTGTTATACACCAGATATATAGATGACCTGCTGATTTTCTGGGCCGGTCCCAAAGAGACATTGGAAACCCTGATTAATATGCACAATACATCTGATTCTGCAATAAAATTCATTTTTACGATAGATCAGCAGACTATCCATTTTCTGGATGTCAAAATTACCATCTGTGATAACAAAATTATTACCGCATTGCACAGTAAGCACAATGACTGTAACAATCTTCTCTTGGCCACTAGCCATCACCCTACACCTTTGAAAAGGGGATTGCCCCTGTCTCAGATGTTAAGGGTGTGCCGTATAGTCAGTGATCCATCTGAACTAGAGTTGGCATTGTGCCGAATGGTGGATAAGTTTGCAGCCAGAGGGTACTGCAAGAAGAAGTTATTAAAAACCACATTTAAGGTATCGAATATGACCCAAGACCAGGCTGTAATATGGGTCAATTCCTTTAATCCAGGCATGTCCAAAGTCAGGCCCGGGGGCCAAATGCGGCCCGTGCTGTCATTTCAAGCGGCCCACAGCCTCCCGCTGGAAGCGGGCAGAGCATCAGATGTGGGAAGCACAGGACACTAAAGGTGGGGTCCCGGCGAGCGCACCTTTACCTTGCTGTCTGCTGCAGTGAGGAGGTGCTGGCCGCCACAGTCAGATGTGTTCGGCGTCCTACCCCTGCTGCTGCAATCGTATATCACCCTACTCCACAATCACAGTGACAGCAGTGTTTGGGGAGGGAGGCAGCAAGGGGGAAGCTTGTTCCCGTAACATGCAGAGTGGAGGAGGGTGGCAGCAGGAGCCCAAGCATCTCCTGTCCTTGCAGTGCCTGCTTTCCCTCTCCTTCCTCTGGCTCACACAAGGGGCTGGGAAACATACAGAGAAGGGAGGGGGCAGAGTGGGGGACATACAGTGAAGGAGGATCAGGCAGGGGGACATACAGTGAATGGAGGCAGTGATGGCCATTCAGAGAAGGGGGAGCAGGGGCAGGCTGGGGGACATACAGTGAATGGGGCAGAGTGGGGTACGTAGTGAATGGGGGTCATACAGTGAATGGGAGTCATACAGTGAAGGAGGGTCAGGCTTGGGGACATACAATGAATGGAGGCACTGATGGACATTAAGTGAATGGGTGCAGGCTGGGGGAAATACAGTGAAGGGGCTGGCTGGGGGACATAGAGTGAATGGGGGCAGAGTGGGGGACCATTCTGATGTGATTAATGATTCAAAGAATGTCAGGCTGAATGGTCGGCCCCCACACATTTACACTTCACCAAATCTGGCCCTCGTCGCAAAAAGTTTGGACACCCCTGCTTTAATCCATTAAGCACATCGATCAATGAATTAGCTAAATCCCATTAGCCCATCATCAATTCAGATCCAGCTCTACATACCCTTCAAAGTAAAAACTCATGTGTGCATACACGCGAGGGGAAAACCTCAAGAATTTTCTTGTGAAAAATGACATCACTACTCCGACTAACAAAAACGCTACATTTTTGGGTTCCCCCAAAAATGTCTGTTTTAAATGTAGCGGGTGTACCACCTGTAAATTTATGACAGCAGGGGATACCTTCTATCACCCCTTTTCTGGGAAACCAATTAAAATAAAACAGCGAGTTACTTGTACATCGGATTTTGTAGAACATCTGATCAGCTGCCAATGTGGCCAACATTATGTCGGCAAAACCATGAGGATGTTCAAAGAAAGAGCAGCAGCACATAGGTCTGCCATTAAAAATGCCATTTCCACAGGAGTGAGCGAACAACCTGTAGCTTGCCACTTCTTTGAAGCCAAGCACCCATTAACCTCCTTGAAATATCAAATTATAGAACAAATCCAAAAGCCCAAAAGAGGTGGGGATAGGGGTCTCAAATTGTGTCAAGCAGAGAGTCGCTGGATATATAGACTCGATACTCTGGCCCCGAGGGGACTCAATGAGCATGCGGGTCTATCATATTTTATATAAAATTATGTTATCATTGATGTAGTAATGCAAACATGCATTACAAAGCTAGTATATATAAATAGCAGGTCTAATATTTTACAAATGTTTCCTGATATTTCTAATTTCTAAATTTTTCATGAGATGCATTGTCCAGTCGTGTTGTCCATCACTTTTCTATATGACAGTGCTCAATTCTTATTATCTAGGTTTTTAACAAGTAACACTCTCATCGGCCGACACAATGTTTCCACAATGATGTTAACTTAATTGCACATGGCATTAATTGTCAAGTATTAGACACATACACAATCGTGTTTAGTATTGATAGATTCTGTGTTATTATGTTTGTATCTTTTAATGTATGTATGTATATGTTTGTGGTTGTTTTTAAATAGTACACACTATTTATAATATTAGGTTGAATTTTTGCACGTCTTTATATTCACCATGTTTGATTTGATTTAGCACATTCACCTGCAACATATATTTGCAATTTTTATGCCGGCACTTGGCATTTCTTGTAAATGCCCCTATTGTCTTACTTATTGCACTAAATAATATTTGTTTTATGTGTCACGCCCACCTTGTGAAGCTAGCTACACGCCCGCCCCTCCACAACGGAGCGATGCCGCAATGTCCTGGCGCCGGGAGGCGGTGCTGGCGTAGACGCTGAGCTGAACGGGGAGGGGATAAAGGTATGTGATATTTGATTATTTACTTGTCTTTCTGCACCTTGATAAAGAGACTCAGAGCCTTGAAACTTTGGGAAACACATCCAGACTCCTGGTATATTCATTTGTTGTGTCGAGTGCCGCCGTCACCCAGTCGCTATACACCCTGGGATCATCCCAGGTTTTTCACGGGGAGCACTGCAGCATTGTATCATTAGCCACAGGACCTAGCAAGCCAGACAGAGTGCCGCGTCACCAAGTCACTATATATATATATATATATATATATATATACATATATATGTATACACACACAAATACAGGAGCTCAACACTCACCATAATAAACTAATTCACCTTAATATACAAATAATCATATAAATAAATAATGGGGTTTTAGTTCATGAATTGATCAATGCATTTAAGCTTGCAGCCCATGACCAGGGGACCCCATTTCACTGCAAGTCCTACACTAACAATTGGTCTAGCAAATGTGCAAACCAAAACAATTGGTCTAGAAAATTGACATAACAAATGTGGCCGATGCTGGTATTTTGTTTTTATTCATCTTTATTGAGATATTTTTTTTTATATTTTTCACATATAACAAACACAAGCAAAACATTTATCAAAACCATGTAATACAATTTCACACAGGATAAAAAGGTACATACATTGACAAACCAACATACTACACTGCAGCCCTTCTCGGTAAAACCTTCAATATCGATCTCTAATTGCCCCTTCTCTTAGCTAATGGCAATTCATGAACAAGATACCATCCTTATAGGAGATGTAACATCTCCTT
Organism: Crinia signifera; assembly: GCF_055691185.1. Lineage (NCBI taxonomy): Eukaryota > Metazoa > Chordata > Amphibia > Anura > Myobatrachidae > Crinia > Crinia signifera. The sequence continues at coordinate 16,387 of NW_028142812.1, read as the reverse complement.
CCTTTCCATTAGACCACCAAACTAAAATTTTAATCAGTGCTATGGCTAATACCCTCTAATTTATCACAAATTTGATGCTGGTATTTTTAACGGATACTTTGCACATCTCTAACAGAGATGTTGGCACTGAAATGGTTACACTCTATCAAATAGTACATTTCATTGCCTTATAAAGTGTGTGAATGATTTTATTTCTTTATCAAAGTATTATTATAGCCATTTAGGCCCTTATTCAGAGTACAAATGTGTTCTCAAAATGGGCAAAACCATGTGAAATGCAGGTGGGGCAGATGTAACGTGCAGAGAGAGTTAGATTTTGGTGAGTTAATTTATTTCTGTGCAGGGCAAATACTGGCTGCATTATCTTTACACTGCAATTTAGATTTCAGTTTCAACACACCCCACCCAAATTTAACTCTCTCTGCACGTTACATCTGCCCCACCTGCAGTGCACATGGTTTTGCCCATTTTTAGAACAAATTTGTACTGCGATCAGATCCGAATAAGGGCCGTAGTTGATTTTAAATAAAAATTAGCAAAATGAAGTTGAATTAAAAGTAATAAAATGAATTTCTTGTCCTTGTACAGTAGTGCACTTTAGCAGATTTCCATTTTTAAAGTTTGCAGGTCCAAGCCCTGACTCCGTGCTGCTCTACATCGAGGAATTTTGGCTTTCAAGAAATAGAAACGTAGCCATAACAAACCTGATAACAAAGTGAAAGACATTAATAACAATACATACCCAGGCAGTCCACAGGCAAAGCTTTGTTTTCACAGGAGATACTGTATGTACTTAACATCTACACCCACTTTTCCTTCATTCAGGATTTCAGATATTTTTTTTTTTTTTTTTTGGCTAAAAGGCCTCAGCCAAAGTTAATTCAAACAACAATATTTGCTTTTTGTCTACAAACCATTGTTGCCTTTGTTGTGTCTGTGTGTTATTTCTAGTCCCCTCAGCACTCCTCCTGTGAGTGAGTCGTTTAATCGTGAGTGCTTTGGAAACAAAGCGCAACTACAAGACCCTTGTAGCACATGCTTGGCGCTGAATGAAAACCCAAGCTTCATGCTTGTAGGACATCTTAGCACATCACAGGTTCTAGCAGTCTTATGATGAGAACGTTGACAAACTCTTACGCTACAACGCAATGTTCTGCAGCAGAACTGAAGTGATTAAAAGCGTCCACACATGGAGGTTAATTAGTTCCATTTCTGTTCCATTATGGTTTTAATAGCTAAATGGAGATGTAATCTACATGGAGATCATTGATCTCTGTGGAGCTATGCCAGTGCAGTGCAGACAGCTTTGCTTACAAAGGGGAATAGAGCAGGGTTAGGGTAAAGTAGAGCATTTTGTAATTTGCTCCATCACAGCTCTGATGGTGCCCCTGGCATTCTCCGTTCTCCAAGTAGTTGTCAGAATAGAGCATTCAAAAAAGAGCTTTAAGGTCCATACACACTGGGCGACTATGCCCAGTGTGTATGGACAGCAATGATGTCAATGATCGCTGCGGGGAAAGCCGCTCAGTGCATACTCACTGAGCGGCTTTCCCCCTGCCCGGCGCCAACGGAGGAGGGAGGACGGCGTTGCATAGCGCAGAGCTATGCAACGCCGTCCTCAATGCCGCTCATCTGCTTGTATAACCAGCATATAAACAGCTTTCCCGGCGATGATGTGGGAGCGCGAAGCAGCGCTCACCGCTCATTGCTGGGGCATACACACTGGGCGGCTTTGAGCCGAAAGCCGCTCAAACTGGGTGTTTAGAGCGGCTTTTAGCTCAAAGTCGCCCAGTGTGTATGGGCCTTTATTCTTTGTTTTATATTTACTATTTATCAAATTGTAGCTATTATCTTCTAGAAGGTGCTAGATAAATGAGCCACCATCAAGAGCAATGACCTCCTGCCCTGGAAACACTTTTATTAGGAAGCCACAGGTGCTGCTAATCATCCCTACCTTGATCACATCACTTTTCTTGCTGCTGCTGCTGCTGCTCTAAAATCTGGACCGGATCTTCTACTATTACTTTCATTGGTAAAGATGCTGACCCTGCCACATTATCATATATATCCATATACTGTACATCACAGGTTCTCAAACTCGGTCCTCGGGATCCCATACAGTGCATGTTTTGCAGGTCTCCTCACAGAATCACAAGTTCAATTATTAGCGCCACCTGTGGATCTTTTAAATTGTGTCAATATGTAATGAATGCACCTGTGCCCCTGTTGGGTGACCAAATGTGAACTGTGTGTCCTGAGGACTGAGGGGCAGATTTATTGAGCTCGGTGAAGTGATAAAGTGTCTTGTTTCTATCACCGGCCAATCAGCTCTTAACTGTGAAGTTACAGGCTTGGTTTGAAAAATGATAGGTAGGAGCTGATTGGCCGGTGATAAAAACCAGACGCTTTTATATATATATATATATATATATATATATATATATATATATATATATACTGTATATCAAGCTGTAGATATCCGGCACTCAATCAAATATGGTATAACTTGAACGGGTGCCCCCCATAATCACTAGTCCATTGGCCCAGCAATCACATACAATTCATCAGAATAGTGGCACTCAAGCTCCTTATGAGAATCACGACAGCAACTACTGTATGGTCATCAACGTTTCGGTCAATTTAATAACCGTCATCAGGATACAATAAGTATAGTATACTTATTGTGCCCTGGTGACGGTTATTAAATTGACCGAAACATTGATGACCATACAGTAGTTGCTGTCGTGATTCTCATAAGGAGTGTGAGTGCCACTATTCTGATGAATTTTATATATATATATATATATACGGTACTCTTTACCCATCGCGGGCATTGAATGCACTAAAAAATCGGGTGCGACGCGACCGACGCGATGCCCGCGATTTCCCATAGGGAACAATGTTAAATGTCTCAATTGACCCGATTTTTCTGTTCATTGCCTCAATTGACACGATTTTTCCATAGGAAACAATGTTAAATGGCCCACAGAGGCCAAATAGGCACCCTAAAGTGTGAAATGGCCCCCACAATTGTTAACGCCACCCCACGATCAACGTGAACCCGAAGCGTGGCGATCGCAGCGAGCCCGCGAGGGGCGGCGGTACGCGTCCTACGACCTTTTCATACCCCCACTATCCACGTCGGCGTGGAGTTGAGAATAGAATAGTGTGGCGAGCGCAGCGAGCCACCGAGCCCGAAGCGTGGCGAGCGCAGCGAGCTCCGCGAGGGGACGTGGATACCTGTGAACAGTGTTCCCTCTAAGCTGTGCGCACGTGCGCGCGCACACAACTTGACGAGCGTGCGCACAGACATTACAACAGAGCGCACAAAGCAGCAGTGGTCCCTTTTTGCAGTTGTGGACTCAATTAATGTGTGTTTCACCCATTAACTACATTTTGTGCTGTGTTTTGAATGTTTAAATGTTTAATATAATTTTGAAGTAAAGTTAACACAAATGCTGAATGTCATTTTCCAGTTATATATAAGTGACGCACAAAAATTAAAATTTCCTTTCAAAGTTGCACAGCCAAAATCTTTTGCCGCACACAGCCTTCGTAAAATTAGAGGGAACATTGCCTGTGAAGCCTGCGAAGGGACGCGTTTACCTGTGAAGGTATCCGCATCCCCTCGCGGGGCTCGCTGCGCTCGCCACGCTTCGGGCTCGGTGGCTCGCTGCGCTTGACACACTATTCTATTCTCAACTCCACGCCGACGTGGATAGTGGGGGTATGAAAAGGTCGTAGGACGCGTACCGCCGCCCCTCGCGGGCTCGCTGCGTTCACCACGCTTCGGGTTGACGTTGATCGTGGGGTGGCGTTAACAATTGTGGGGGCCATTTGGCCTCTGTGGGCCATTTAACATTGTTTCCTATGGAAAAATCGGGTCAATTGAGGCATTGAACAGTAAAATCGGGTCAATTGAGAAATTTAACATTGATCCCTATGGGAAATCGCGGGCATTGCGTCGGTCGCGTCGCACCCGATTTTTAGTGCATTCAATGCCCGCGATGCCCGCGATTTTTTTACCTGCGATGCCCACGATCAAAATCGTGGGCGCCGTGCTAGGTAAAGAGTACCCTCCATATATATATATATATATATATACACCAAGCATGTGTTTTTTTACCCACACGTTACTTGTTCTTTGAAAGTTGAACTGTCCACTACGCACTTACACAATGACAAAGGCAGCTGCTTCTGTGATATTTCTTGGATAAATCCAGGTAAAATATAACTTTTCAGCATTGATTTAAATTACAGTCATCGCGGCAATAGCTCCAAATTTTATAAATAGTCCCCTATGTCTATCCTCTGTTCAGCTGCTCTATTCTAAATGAAAAAGAATGGAGGAGATGGAAATTATTAAGGCCTGTCTGCACATACCCTTATTCTTCTGAATCCTCTATTTGGCTCACTAAATTGTTGGTCATCTGGACAGTAATATCTTCATATTCTAGTTTAACTATTGCTAGTAGTTATCTTAATTCAGAAATGGAATCTTTTAATTCATACAGAAAAATAAACCCGTCTTATGACCGATGAATTAGGCCACTTACGGGATACATTTACTGAGCCTGCTGCTACAGAGCACTGATTTGCAATGTCTCTGGAGTGTGTGGATTTTTGCCCAACTAAAACAAACATACTGAAAAACATAAACGTCTCGTTTCGACCTCTCCTTAGTAATGAGTGTGTGACATCACTGCGTGCCACGAAGACAATGGGGGTGGAGGGAGGGACCACATCCTTCTAAAGGTCCCAGGGTGACCAATTACCTGATTGTCTGATAGCTGTGTGCTGTACTGGGCTTTTCAGCTGCCATGAAAAATTCTTCTCCATAAGGACGGACAGTGTAAGTGAGATGGCCTTAAACAGTCAGGAAAGCCGGTGACAGTGTGACTCATCGGGACGGAACAAGCTAGATTATCTCACTTTTATATCATTGTTACACGGAACACAGCTCACGTCAAGCACTGTGCATACTGTGCGTACTTACTGAATACAGGTTTTGAGATGAAGGAAACTTATTTTGTTAAATGGAGAATGAAAATTACCGTGACACTAACTTGAAGGAATAAACTGTGCTTTTCAGGAAATATCACACAGCGTGTAAAGTAAAATTAATACATTTATTAATACATAATTATGCAGATGCTAAAACCAATAAAGATGACATTTTTTTTTTTTTTTTATATTTCTTTTTATTTTATTTTTCATATTATAATCACATAGCATAATACAGACATGCATATTCTGCATTTACACATAACATACATATTCCATTTTTCCCTGTTGGGTTCCCTTCAACATATATTTATCATATCTTTGACCGGCAACATATATATCTCTATTTGCATTTATAGACTTTCTCTTCTAGGGTGACCAAGGAAGGAGGTATTATTTTACCTTTAAGTCCCTTTTATGGATTGGTGGTTTCCATGTGTTTATCTACCTTATTGTGTATGTGTGTGTGTGTGTGTGTGTGTGTTCTGGTATTTATCACATTGTGGGGACCGGAATCTGTTTACACAGTCACGTTGTGGGGACCTTGTGCGGTTTGAGGACCAAAAACCCGGTCCCCAGAAGGGAAAGCTTTACAAATGATTACAGGGGGTACTCGGAAGGTGCTAACGTGATTTTTAGCATTGGCCCATAATGCATGTTTATTAGTGAGTGTGTGTGTGTGTGTGTTGCTTCATTGCGCCCCCTTATAGTTTCTGGTTGGTAATGCACTCACTGCCTCCCACACACACATATTCCAAATATGGTCATGTACCACCCACTTCCTGGTCCCCGCTTCAACTGCAATATATGTTTTCTGTGTTAAAGGTGGTTGCAAAATTTTTTTTTTTTTTTTTTTTTACAGAAGTTGCCTGCTAAAGAACTAAAATGTATACAATTTAACAAAAGTGGAAGACATGATAGGTACATTTGTATAACAAACCAATATAATCAGCGTTCAGCCTTTAAATTAAGTTAATTAGCTTTAATTATTTAGCAGGATAGCTAATTAGCTAGCTAGGTGCATGCAATTCATTGATAAAGGAGTATACTTTTGGAGGGGATATGATCACTAGGTCGACAAGGGGAAGGTTGATATGCATAGGGTCGACATGTCTGAAGATCGACATGAGGTTAGATTAACAGGGATATTAGGTCGACATGGGCTAAATCAACAGTCAAAAGGCCGACATGGTTGGTTTTTTTAGCCGACATGTGCCGACAGATGGTATTTCATGCCCTACCATCCACTAGGGAGTGGTGGGAGAATAGAATAGTGTGCCGAGCGTAGCGAGGCACCGTGCCCGAAGCATGGTGAGCGCAGAGAGTCATGCAAAGGGATGCGGTGCACTTTTTTAGTGTCCATGTCAACTGTGTTGACATTCGGGATAAAAAAGGTGAAAATCCTCGTGTCGACCTAATGACCCCGTGGACCTAACCCCATGTCGACATTCAGACATGTCAACCTTAATGCATGGCAACCTTCAGTGGTCAACCCAATGCATGTCGACCATCTTCTTGTCGACCCTATAACCCATACTCCTTTTGGAAGATATGTGGTGAAATTGAGTGTTAATATTTTGCTTTAATGTATGATTTTAATTTTACCAGAACTAAATATATATTCCAGTTAGAGGAGTTGGCACACTCCTTACAGCAATCCATAAGTGCCTGGGGTGTCCATCCAATGGTTTGTCAGGCCAAATACATAAACAGCAGGTAGGGAAGAATGCACTTTTATTCTCTCATGTTAGTCACAGCGACATCCTTTGGTCATGTGTCGACGTTTTGGACGCGCACAAGGCGGCTTTTTTGAAGACACCACCACAGTATTGCCTCCCACAAGCAAAAACTTGCTTGTATGTATATATAGATAGATAGATAGATAGATATAGTAATGGGCAAAATATGACATAGTTGAGTCCCCCCCCCCCGAAACAACCTACCTTTAAATAATGTAACCAGGTAACCAAAGTGAGACAGATAGGAGTTTATTTGTGCTCTCCCTATTAATAATTAGAGCAATTGAAAAATGTGAGTAGGTACTGTATGTGTTCACTTAAGGATTATGCATAAATGTACATCATTGAAAAGTACTGATGCCATACTATATGGCTACATTATTTCTGAGATTTGAAGTGCTTCACAACATGGGGCACATATATATATATATATATATATATATATATATATATATATATCTGGAAAAATAGTCTTGTCACTCCAGGGGACTTTGTTCAGCAGTTTTTTTATGTAGAATACAAGGCAAAGTTACATGATATCAGTCAATATATATATATATACCTTAATATACAGAAATCTAGATTTCAGCATTGTTTGCAAATAGTTATCATTGAAAGTGGGCATAACCATGGAGATATACAGAAAAGCAAGCACAAACAAAAAAAGTACTCTAATGTTGCAGTATGCAGTATATTTTAAGCCACATTTAGAGGCTACTACTGTAAGTGCAACGGAATCTGCTACACTATACGGTATAAGTAACTGTAAATAAATAAATATAGTACCAGAGGTGCGATCGCACTTGGCCAATGGTGAGGCCAGTGTGTGTGTGTTTTCTGGTAATTATCACATTGTGGGGACCGGCATCTGTTTACACAGTCACGTTGTGGGGACCGTCATCTGTTTACACAGTCACATTGTGGGGACCGGCATCTGTTTACACAGTCACATTGTGGGGACCGGCATCTGTTTACACAGTCACATTGTGGGGACCGGCATCTGTTTACACAGTCACATTGTGGGGACCATCTGAGCCCCCTAAAGGAAACCTTTTCAAATTAATACAGGGGGTATTCTTAATGTGCCATTGTGATTTTTAGCAGGTCTACTAGTCAGTTTGTTTGTGTAAGTGTGTTGCTTCATTGTGCCCCCTTATACAGTAGCTTCTGTCTGCATAGTGTGCATGCGCAGGGTCCACTGTTAATGCAAGTTAAAAATTAAAAAAAAGAAAAAATTACATTTTTATTTTCTTTTTCTTACTGCACACCATGGTAACTGTGGATTGTGGATGTAATTGAAGATAATAATAATAATAATAATAATAATAATAATAATAATAATAATAATAATAATAATAAATTCAGTGATTTGTATCTATTTTTAAGATTTTTTTTTATAATGCAGAACTAAAACCAGAAACACTCTCTCAAGTGCACTATTGTAGGTGAGAGGTTGTGATTGAATCAACAAATAACATGTCTGGTCAGTGCTGGTGTAATGACAGTCTGCTGCTACTGTTTGTGTGTATATATAAGCTGACCAGACACCCCCTGCAGTGAAGCTTCCAGAGTGGCTTCATCACAGAAGTATGTATATAGTATAGATGAGCGCAGGGGCGGATTGGGGACTAAAAGTGGCCCTGGAAAATTTCTGAAAGTGGCCTCATGTGGGCGGCAACAAATCAATAAAGGGTGGAGCCAACATAACACTAGGTTGGATTATTACATCACTATACTTAGATACATAATTGACAGGCAAAACTAATGCCACACACTGTAATGCACATTACACATCATGTCACGGCTTTACAAATTTTTGCAAAACAGGGACAACAGGGATAGTTCGTGCCGCAGGCGCGCGCCAAAAATTTACACCATAATGCCTATCACACGTCACACACCCATTACATAGTATACCACATGCAACGATGGCCTGCCAGGCTTGCTGGTGCCGGCCCCCCAACTAACAACTACACCACAGCACTATGGCTAGTGCCGTACAAGAACCGTTGTTAGTGTAGGAGCCGGACTGGAGGCAAAGCCTGGGGGTAGGCTCCCCTGACAGGGTTTGTAGGGAGCTGACTAGCAGGTTAGTCATAGGAGGGGTGTCTAAGGAGAGGGTCATAAGGGGAGGGGCTTAACGGGGTGTTGGAGGGGTTTATAAGCAGGGTTCAGACAGTAAATAGGGGTCACTGGGAGATTTTCTCAACAGCTAAGCAGCGTGACATCTCCCATGGCTTCCCCAGGCAACGCTGATGCGGAGGTATCCGCTGCGCTGGCTGCCCTCAGGGAGGCAGCTGGCACCAGAGGGGCTGAGTGGCTGCAGCAGATGTCAGGTCTGCTGGGGGGACTGGGAGCAGCAACGCAGGAGGCTGCTCCAGCGGGTGCACGGCCTCGGAGGTCCAGGCCTCCGGAGCGCTTTAGCCCATCTGTGTCCCCCAGGGTTCAGCGCCGTTCACGGAGCCCCGTTAGGGACCCTCCAGGCCAGGCTGCGGGCCGGGCACCTTCCGCCCGCAGGACCAGGTCTGGGAGGAATCCAACCAGCAGGCGGAACCCTCCGCGCGGGGGGGATCCCCCCCACGTGCAAGAAGATCCGGCGTTGCGTGGTACTGGACCTGGTGCGGTGGGGCATGCGGGGCATGCTGCTGCCCAGCGCGGGGTGAGTCGTGCCAGGGGAGCAGAAGTACAGGCTGAGGACCGCAGGCCTGGTACACGGAGCGAGAGGCGCACGGCTGGCTCCGCCTCCAGCGAGGTCGCGCCGGCTGGTGTTGTACCTGAGGGTCGGGATGGCGGGAGAAGAGAGATGGCAGCGTCAGCAGATGATGGAGAAATACCTGGTCCTTCCTCATTGGCTGGAGTTCGTCAGGACACTGGACCTGCGGCTGCTGGGTTCACAGCCCCCAGGCAGCCTGGTGAGTCTGTCTCTATGTCTGTTAATGCTTTAGCGCAGAGTCAGGGGGGGGGGAGGGTTGGCCCTCCAAGGGGACATGAGTAGAGGTTTTACTGAATTATTGAGTGGTTTTGCAGATTGGTTGGTGGGTTTGCGGCAGGGGGCGGGGCCGTCCCCGGCGGCAGCATGGGTGCCGCAGACTGCGGGCACACCAGCTAGCATTAGTGTGCCAGGCAGTAATAGTGTGCCGGTTAGCAGTGGGGTGCCGGTTAGCAGTGGGGTGCCGGTGAGCAGCGGGGTGCCGGTATCCGGCGGTGAGCAAAGTAGCAGTAGTGTAGGGGCAGAAGGGGGCAGTGTTGGGACGCAGGAGGGGAGTGGGAGGCTCAGTGACACTGCAAAAGGGGAGGTGTATGTATGCTTTGAGGGGCCATTGGGGGCCCACCTGAAGCAGGAGGTGAGGGAGAAGATTTGGAAAGGGGAATACGTTGATATATTTTCATTGCTCCCTTTAGAGCGTTTTAATCTGGATAGGCCTCGTAAGGAGGAGAAGAAGGAGGAGGAGGAACGGCGGCGGTATCGGCTTATACCGCGGTCATTCACGAACTGGCTGCAAGCATTTGCTATTTTAGCTAGTGTGATTGGGGAGAAGGCACCTGACAATTGTTCAGGCTTGTTTTGTTACATGGATGCGATAGGAGAGGCGTACCGTGTGTATGGGGGCTTGGCTTGGCTCAGGTACGATGAGCAGTTTAGGCAGAGGAAGGCTGTTCGCCCTAACATACGTTGGGACCATAAGGATATTGCTTTATGGTTAAAGGTGACGGCTCCCACAAAAAGTGGGCAGCCCTTTCGTGGGGACGGGGGGGGGCCGAGGGAGGCCACAAATGGGACGGCCATGTAGAAGGGACTCTGCTTTGCCTTTAATGACGGGTCATGTCGTTTTGGGGCAAAATGCAAATTTAAACATGAATGTTCCTCGTGTGGAGGGACCCATGGTGCAAATAAATGCTTCAGAGGGAAGTCACGGGACGGTAATTCAAAAGGGGGAGACACCGGTTCGGCTGGAAAGGATGCTGGGCTATCTGCGTAGGTATCCTGACCAGCAGACAGCCGTGTTGTTGGAGGAGGGGTTTAGGGAAGGTTTTAAGATACCTTCCGACGTGCAGGTTTCAGGGGGCTTGAGGAGGAATTTGAAGTCTGCAAGGGAGCATCCAGAGGTGGTGCAGGATAAACTGCGTAAGGAGGTGCAGCTGGGTCGTATGGCTGGACCTTTTGGGTCGGCACCATGGCCAGATTTGATAGTCTCTCCATTGGGGGTGGTGCCAAAAAAGGAGGCGAACAAGTTTCGTCTTATACACCATTTATCTTTTCCAAAAGGGGCGTCGGTCAATGATGGCATTGACCCTGACATCTGCTCGGTGGTTTATACATCGTTTGACGCGGCTGTTCAGTGGGTGAAGCGGTTTGGGAAAGGGGCCAGGTTGGCAAAGACTGATATTGAATCGGCATTCCGTTTGCTGCCGGTTCACCCAACCAGTTTGCGTTTGTTGGGTTGTTGTTGGGACGGGGAATTTTTTGTTGATCGATGTTTACCGATGGGTTGTTCTTTGTCATGTGCTTATTTTGAGGCCTTTAGTTCTTTTTTGGAGTGGGTGGTTAAGGATGTCTCTGGGTGTAGTTCAGTTATTCATTACCTAGATGACTTCTTATGTATTGGTCCTGGGGGGACCGGAGTATGTGACTTATTGTTGAGGACTGTTGAAAGGGTGTCGGCAGACTTTGGGGTCCCGCTTGCTCCAGGTAAGACGGAGGGCCCTGCGACTGATCAGTTTTTTGGGTATTGTCATTGATACCGAGAATATGGAGTGACGCTTGCCCGAGGAGAAATTGCTGGGTTTGAAGGCCGAGGTAGGGAGGGCATTGCTGTTTAGGAAGATTAGATTGCGGGAATTGCAATCCTTGCTGGGCAAATTGAATTTTGCGTGTCGCATTATGCCTATGGGCCGCATTTTCAGCAGGAGGCTGGCAGCAGCGACAGCAGGGGTGGTTCTTCCTCATCATTTTGTCAGATTAGGTAGTGAGTTGAAAGGGGACTTGCGGGTGTGGGCAACTTTTTTGGAAGCTTTTAACGGCAGAGCTTTGTGGATGTCAGACACATGCGTCGCTACTGAGCTAGACCTTTTCACAGACGCGGCCGGGAGTGGTGGGTTCGGGGCATATTGCCAGGGACATTGGTGTGTAGGCCGGTGGCCAGAGTCTTGGGTGCAGAGAGGCATGGTTAAAAACTTGGCATTGTTGGAGTTGTTTCCTATCTTGGTAGCAGTAGTTGTTTGGGGGGAGCTATTCCGCAATAGGAAGATTTGTTTTCACTGCGATAATTTGGGGGTTGTCATGGCTATTAACCAATTGTCGGCATCTTCACCGTCAGTGGTCACTATTTTGCAGCAGTTAGTATTGGAATGTCTGGCTTTGAATTTGTGGGTTGTGGCTAGGCACGTTCCCGGTGTCTCTAACGGCATTGCGGATGCTTTATCTCGTTCACAGTGGGAGCGTTTTCGGGAGTTGGCACCAGAGGCGGACAGGGAGGGGACCGGGTTCCCGAGTCGGCTCTGGGCTCTGCTGGACGGGTAGTCGATCAGCTCATCAGGGAATCCTTGGCCCCGAATACATGGTCGGCATACAATCAGGAATGGCGGAGCTGGTTAGAATGGCGTGAGGTAGTAGGTCTGAAGGAGGATGATGACGAGTTGGCTGTCTTGCTATATATAGGCCATTGTAAGGAGATTGGTTGGTCAGTGGCAAAAATCACGCGCTGCATGGCGGGCTTGGCTTTTGGGTTTCGTGCAGGCGGCAGGCCTGACGTCACTAAGAATTTCCTGATTGCGCAGGCTTTAAAAGGTTGGAGGAGAGGTCATGTCGTACAGGATCAGAGAAGGCCGGTGTCTTTCCAGTTGTTACAGAATATGGGCATGAAGTTGGGGGAGGTCTGTGGTTCCAATTTCGAGGAAAGGTTGTTCGGGGTAGCTTTTTCGCTTGCCTTCTTCGGGGCACTGCGGATTGGGGAGCTCGTGAGTCCAAGCGTGTCCAGGCCGGGAGGTTTGTTAGGAGAGGATGTGGATTTATACTCGGATAGGGTGGAGCTAGTGGTGAGGAGGTCTAAGACGGATCAGTTGGGGAGGGGGAAGAAGGTAGTTCTCTTCTCTGTACCAGGCTCAGATATGTGCCCAGTGGCACGGCTGAGGGTATTTAAGGAGGTCAGAGTGGGTAGGGAAAGGGATCCTTTGCTGATGCATGCGAATGGATCCTTTTTATCACGGTTTCAGTTCACAAGTGTGTTTAGAGCAGTCCTGCGGACGTTGGGCCTCAAGGGGGAGGAATACGCGGGTCACTCTTTCCGCATTGGGGCCGCAACTGAGGCTGCTAGAATGGGATTTGGGGATGAGTTGATTAAGCGTATTGGGCGGTGGGAATCGTCTCGCTTTCGGTCTTATGTTCGTTTAGGGGATTGTTGAGGTTGACTGTGTTTTTCTGTTTTAGGGCAGCCTCCGTGCCTGATTTGGATTTTAGGACATTCATATGTCTTTTGGGGAGCTTTACGGGCTGATGTCAGACCGAACGGCCGCCAGCTGGGTTTGGATAGAGAGGAGGCAGTGGTTCGCTGGCTGGGAAAACGCGGTATGGTATGGAGTGGAGTGCTGCAGGAATTTCACCGTTTTGTTCGGCTCGATAGGGTTCCCGACATATTAGTTTTGCATGTGGGCGGGAATGACCTTGGGGGCAGACCATTTAGGGAGTTGATACGGGATATCAAGTTTGATCTCCTACGGTTATGGGCAATGTTTCCGGAATTAATCACGGTTTGGTCAGACATCGTGCCACGCCATTATTGGAGGGATGCGAGGTCGGCTGACAAGCTCAATAAGGCACGGATTAAAGTTAACAGGGCGATTGGGCGTTTTATGGCCAGGAACGGGGCTGTTGTGGTGAGGCACAGGGAACTTGAGTCTGGTGCCGGGGCATTTTGGAGAGGTGACGGGGTGCACCTGAATGCTGTGGGGATAGATGTTTGGTCTTTGGGACTACAAGAGGGAATAGAAACAGCGTTCCGGATGTGGGGGGGGGGGGCGCACGGGGTTAAGGGTTTAACCTCGTGCTTAGTGGCGGAGGGGGGTCCTCGAGGTTGGTGGCATTGAGGCTTAATTATGCGGCGGGGAGGGCCCCATGAGGGGGCTGGACTCCCCTGGGTGAGGTTAATTAATGAGCACTGGGTGTGTACAATTGGTGCCCTCGAGCCAATCGCTATCGGCTGGGGGTAAGAGCTCCTGGAAGTGCTTAGAGGTGTGGATATATATTTATTGAGGGCCTCGGGGACCACCTTCCGTGGGAATGTTTTGGATTATTGTTTAAAAATTGTATTGTTTCAATAAAGATGGCTGCTGTGGCCAATTTTATCCAACAAGAGAGTTATGTCATTTGTGGGGGGTAATTGGGCACAGCGATTAGACAATACCCTGTCATGTAGGAGCCGGACTGGAGGCAAAGCCTGGGGGTAGGCTCCCCTGACAGGGTTTGTAGGGAGCTGACTAGCAGGTTAGTCATAGGAGGGGTGTCTAAGGAGAGGGTCATAAGGGGAGGGGCTTAACGGGGTGTTGGAGGGGTTTATAAGCAGGGTTCAGACAGGAAATAGGGGTCACTGGGAGATTTTCTCAACAGCTCCCACCCACCCTTCCCTATTTTTTATAGTTTAGGTAGAATATTTGATAGGATGTCTTTTTGTCACAGTGGCCTGTGCGGAGGGGGGTCCTCGAGGTTGGTGGCATTGAGGCTTAATTATGCGGCGGGGAGGGCCCCATGAGGGGGCTGGACTCCCCTGGGTGAGGTTAATTAATGAGCACTGGGTGTGTACAATTGGTGCCCTCGAGCCAATCGCTATCGGCTGGGGGTAAGAGCTCCTGGAAGTGCTTAGAGGTGTGGATATATATTTATTGAGGGCCTCGGGGACCACCTTCCGTGGGAATGTTTTGGATTATTGTTTAAAAATTGTATTGTTTCAATAAAGATGGCTGCTGTGGCCAATTTTATCCAACAAGAGAGTTATGTCATTTGTGGGGGGTAATTGGGCACAGCGATTAGACAATACCCTGTCATGTTACCTATGATTTTAATGCTAGCCCACAAAGCAACTTACTGAAGACTTTTTTTGAACCGTAATCCTGTATTAAAACATACATCGCTCTCATACATACTCCGCCACTCTCATACATACACCGCCACTCTCATACATACACCAATCTCATACATACACCGCTGTCTTACATACAACACCGCCACTCTCATACATACATACACCACTGTCTTACATACAACAATGCCACTCTCATACATACACAAACCTTAATCATGTATTAAAACATACATCGCTCTCATACATACTCCACCGCTCTCATACATACATACATACACCGCCACTCTCATACATACATACATACATACATACATACATACACCGTCACTCTTATACATACATACACCGCCACTCTCATACATACACCAATCTCACACATACACCACTGTCTTACATATAACACCGCCACTCTCATACATACTACATGCATACACTGTTCCATTCATCCCATCCCTCCCTTACACTAGTGCACGCACCGTAATCCTGTATTAAAACATACAAGCAGCCCTGGGAGAGAGGCAATCATTTTGCATATTCAGTGATGCTGGGCTGCTGGCAGTGTTGCTTGCAGTTAGTTGATGCCACAGCCACTGGACTGCTGAGAGCAGTCTTCTGCTGCTGTGAGAGAACTCGGAGCAGGACAGCAGGAGCCACGAATG
Source organism: Crinia signifera (assembly GCF_055691185.1). Taxonomy (NCBI): domain Eukaryota; kingdom Metazoa; phylum Chordata; class Amphibia; order Anura; family Myobatrachidae; genus Crinia; species Crinia signifera. The sequence continues at coordinate 910 of NW_028142812.1, read as the reverse complement.
AGGACTCCAACTTCTGCGCAACACAGGCTTCTCCTGTTCTCCTCCCACCCTGCCCCAGCACAGTTTGCACCTCTTGTAATGTGCGCGGTGACGTCTAATGCTGTCCCAACGCACATACAATCACAGACTCAGACTGAGACTGTCACTCCAGAGTCCGCTGCCCCGCCTCCTTCCAGTGCACTCCCCGGCCAACAGTGCCCTGCCTGCTACTGGATGCGGCCTCTCTCCAAGCAGCTACTGTCCTGCCTCCTCTCCAGGCCATGTATGTTACATAAAATAAAAATGAGTCCCTGGCTATTGCCGACCAGCGGTCGTCCACTCCGCACGCAGCAGCGCTATCCACTGCACTGGCCCCTCCAGAGGCGGAACAAGCGAGTTGTGGGCCCAGGTTCAAAATATGGTTTGGCCCCCAAACACACAAAAAAAAAACCACATTGTGGCTTGTTTTGTTTACTTCAAATTTAAAGCCCATTACACATTCACACACTGTAATGCCCATTACACATTCACACACAATGATGCCCATTATACCGCACAATGTAATGCTATTACACATTATACCACACACAAAAATGCCCCTTACATATGATACAACATGCTATAGTGCCCATTACACATTATACCATACACTGTAATGCTCATCACATATTATGCCACATAAGTGCCACTTACCTACATGCTCGTTACTAGGGGCTACATATGCAATGTTAGGGGTTGCATGCTTGTTGCCAGGATATACATCCTCATTCCCAGGGGATTACATTATTGTTGTCAGGGGATTTATACTCCTTGCCATGGGGGGGGGGGGGTGTTACATGCTTGTTGCCCAGCTCTGTGGTCTGGGCTTGGTGTTCTGTGGTGGAGACTGGATATAGGAGGGTGGTGGCTGACTGACTCCGCAGAGGCACAC
>NW_028142811.1:0-25589 GCF_055691185.1 Crinia signifera | reverse complement strand
TAATACGACAGCAATCCTTAGAGACAATAGTTACAAAAACTAGAGTAAAGTTAATAGCTAGCTAGATAAAAAAAAAAGAAAGAAAAAAAGTCCTCTGCCATTGGTTGTGACCTAGTTTAATGAAATCAGGTCAGCTGCGTGCTCTTCATTACCCCCAGACTAAACTACAGAGAATACAAAAATGTTTCCATGCCTCTGAGTGCTGCTCAGTGGGGTATTGTGTGTTGTCTCTATATATTGACTTAGGAAGAGGTCTATACCGAAAGCTGGTAAATAGTACAAGGCATAGGAAGTAGGTACACATGCTCGATGATTGAATTAGATGAAAAAATAAGGTTGTGTCTCCTAAAACGTCCTCTTGGGGATTAGGGCAGCAAAGGAAACAAAAGTAGACACAATTATCTTAATATGTTAACCACTGATGAAGCTCACCTATCAAGTTAGAAATTCTAGGAATGCACTGGCTTTAATCAGATAACACAATTCTAACAGGGCCGGACATACAAATAAGGAATTGTGCATTGAATACAAAGAGTATTTAAAAAAAAAAATCTTTTAAAAAGTTCAATTGAATTTTTTTCAATTTGTTTCCAAATTCCGCTATAAATTTAATTCTTCAGAGCTTTTTAAGGGCAGATTGGATATAATGGGTCAGATTTAATAGGATGCGATTTTTAGTAAGGTTCCAAAATCGCACCTTATCGGATTTTTTTAAGGGCAGCACGGATGGTGTAATGGTTAGAATTACTGCTTCACAGCACTGAGGTCATGGGTTTGATTACCACCATGGCCCTAACTGTGTGGAGTTTGTATATTCTCCCAATGCTTGCGTGGGTTTCCTCCGGGTACTCCGGTTTCCTCCCACAATCCAAAAATATACTGGTAGGCTAATTGGCTCCCAACAAATCAACCCTAGAATGTCTGTGTGTGCATGTACATGTGGAAGGGAATATAGATTGTAAGCTCCACTGGGGCAGGTTACTGATGTGAGTGTTCAACTATTCTCTGTAAAGCGATGCGGAATATGTGTGCGCTATATAAGAAACTGATAATAAATAAATACATTTTTAATGAGATGCAAATTCATGGCAAAAAAATGTGCTATGGTGCCATTTTTAGTCATGAAAAGGTGCGATTTTTACCTCAATTCACATCCCAAGTTGGCGATTTCGGGAAAACGTGTGAATTCGGCCGTATTTTGCCTAAAAATTGCCAAAAAAACAAATTTGCATCCCATTAAAATGTCACCCAATGTCACCTTATTATCAATACATCAAAACATTTCTGTGACTGTGCATCTGAATCGCACATGCTTGGTCAAAAAAAGCATGGCATTGTGCCTGATTCAAGTCCAATCGGTGACAAATATAATATTCTGTTATGCTCACGATAGTAAGGGGCTGTTGCACAGAGCAGTGGCCTATCTATAATGGGCGCAGGGTGCGGCGCGCACAGGTCCCTGAGGTCAGGGGGTCCATACCATCCTCTATGCACACATTTCTTCAATACTTAGCAAATCATAGTCTACTTCTGTAGCGGCAGTACTGTACAAGTCACCTGGAAAATGGTGGATCAGTAGACTCTGGCGCAAGAGGGGTGCCGGGACAGAGACTGCACATTGGCACCTCTTGTAGAGTGGAGAGAGATAAAGCACTAGCCAATCCTAACTGCCACATTACAGGCTGTGTTTGAAATATAACAGAAGCTGATTGTTTGATATCTATATCTCCACTCTATCTTTCTCTAAGACTAAAGGCTGATATACCATAATGAACAATATAGCTCATTTTAGCCCTTTTAAGCGATAGCGTTCATTACATCGCCCAGTGTGTACGCTTCCAACGACGCACAATGTGTGCTCCAGCAGGGCATTAACGACCTGCACCATCATCTGGGCATAAACAGACGAGGGAGTGCATACCCGCCGTCGCCCCCCACGGCATCAGGAAGTGTACAGTATATGCACTTGCTGATGCCGGTACCCCGCCAGGAACTACTAGGAAAAGAAGTCACATGTTCACTGTACCCAGTTTCCATGGATGAGTGATGCCTACCTGGCAATGTCCTAGATCAGACATCCAGCTGTAGCTCAGTCTTTCTCTCTCTCTTGTTTCCTGGCTGTGTGGGTCACTGTGGGTAAACAGAGATATGGCAGGGGACATTTAGCACACACTTAAATGACTGCAAAACATGGGCACCAGTTATCTTCTTGAATAAATAATGTAGTATATACGTACAGAAAGGCCAGGCGTAAAGGGCAGGTTGGGTTCCAGCCCCCATCAAAAAACAAACACAGACTAAAAACGGAACATTGCAGCTTTCAAACGTGCAAATAACACACATTTCGTATCTTAACAATTCTGTCTTTATTGTAAGGACGTCCTCTGATGGCGGGCTGGAAACCACAGGACCAACAGAACTAATGAACAATGGCCCTGATTCTGGATGACTTGCAAATCAGCGGTTTTTCACTTTTTCGCAATCCAACTAACGCCACCTGCCGGGCAGCGAAGGCCTGCCCCCTGCTGGTCGCCGAATGTCTGCGCAGGTCTGCGAATGGAGGTTTTGCATAAACCTCCATTCGCACGCTTGCGTGGGTGGCTGAAATCATTTGATAGTCGCCGACCATTGAATGATTTCTGAACTCTCTGGTGACCTAGATTAGCGGCGCTCTGGTCCGTGAACAGGGCGGGCAGCTGACATCCGGTGATGTCAGCTGCCCCCATTGGCATGGGGGCACTCAACATCTTTCTGGGCGCACCCAGCATTTTCATGGGTACGCCCCAGCACACCTCCTGCATGTCACCCACCTGCTGCGAGTGCCTCGAAGACTATGCAGGTCTCTGAAATCGGCCCAAATCGTACTAGTGTATTGGCACCTTAAGCTTTGCCTAAATCTTAAGCTTATAAAGCAGAACCTAACTGGAACAGTAACATATATTTTAGATCAGTCATGTCCAACCTTGGCCCTCCAGCTGTTGTGAAACTACAAGTCCCATCATGCCTTACCACATTTTCTCTATTATGGAATGCTAAAATTATTGCAAGCATACTTGCCTACCTGACCCTCTCCATGCAGGAGAAAATGCTCTGTTCCTGGACTTCCCTGGTAATGTATGTTTGCCATCACCTGTGGTGAAACACCTTTACCTAGCTCCAGTGGCGTAGCTACAATAAAGGCAGCCCCCGCGGCTGCTTGGGGGAGCCGCCTGCGGTGGGCGCCTGGCGTACTAACTAGTGTGCAGGGAGGGATGACAGGCAGCAGCGCCGGCTGTGATGAAAGCAGCAGCTGCTGCTGGACGGGACTCAGGAGCCGGGGCTTACATAGGAGGGCTGCAGCAGCAGAGGAAGTCACTTTACTTTCACTTTCCACGCTGCAGTTCTGAGCCCCGCCTCCTCCCTCCAGTCACTGCTGACTGAGAACAAGCATGTATTCCTGGAGCCGGAGCTGCTGCCTCTTCTCTGCCCTGGACAATTAAGCTGGCCCCTGCAAACACCTGCTGCTAGTCTCCCTAGTGCTGCTGCTGGCAGGCCCTCTACCCAGCGCCAGTGGTATGTTACTATTATTAATAATATATTGGGATATATGTATAGATGTCATTTTGGGGACATATGGATGTATGTATGTATGTATGTATGAGGGAGGCAGTTTATGTATGTATGTATGTATGCATAAGGAAGTCAGTGTATGTATGTATGTATGTATGCATAAGGAAGTCAGTGTATGTATGTATGTATGTATGCATACATAAGGAAGCCAGTGTATGCATAAGGAAGTGTATGTATAAGGAAGTCAGTGTATGTATGTATGTATGTATGCATATGTATGTATGTATGCATGCATAAGGAAGTCAGTGTATGTATGTATGCATAAGGAAATCAGTGTATGTATGTATGTATGCATAAGGAAGTCAGTGTATGTATGTATGTATGTATGTATGTATGCATAAGGAAGTCAGTGTATGTATGTATGTATGTATGAGGTAGGCAGTGTATGGATGTACTGTATGTTCAGATGGGGCAGGTCCCATCCTGGCTGGTGGATCGCCAGAACGTCTGCGCTGGCGACCCGCCAGCAGCCGCGCCAGCGAATACACTGAGACGCGCGCGCGTCTCACGCGCACGCGCGTCTCAGTCTCTGTCGCCAGCGCGACGGAAACCCTGTCCATCTCCGCCTCAGGGAGACGGACAGGGTTAGGGGGGGTTAGGGGGGGATGCGGGCAGGCGGCGGGGACCCCGGGTTACCGCCGGCAAGCCGGCGGGGACCCGGGGGAACGGATGGAAGCGCCGTCGGAAGGGGACGCGCGCGCCTCTCGTGCGTGTGCGTCCCCTTCTCACCATCGCCATGGCGCTGGCGGGGGATGGCGGCTGGCGACGCCAGCGCCATCCCCTGCCAAGATGGGACCTACCCCATCTGTATCAGGGAGGCAGTGTATGTATGTATGTATGTATGTATGAGGGAGGTACAGATATATATATATATATATATATATATATATATATATATGAGGAATAGAGGTATAGAGAGCGCTTTCAACCACCAAATGGAGATTCAACCAATAATTTGTTAAAATACAAAACAGTACAAATCTTAATAAAACCAGTGTGCTTTTTATTGAAAGATTTTTTCAGAGTCACATCTGGAAGTAGTATCCTTTTCGGAAATGCAAGTAACCCGACGCGTTTCGTCTTGAAAAAGACTTCATCAGGGGTTTAGTACATTGTAATATTAGAACACTTATACCAGCGTATATTTCCTCAAATATGCGTAAATGGTGTAAAACTCCCTCAAAGGGGCGGACTTCAAAATCAGTAGCAATTTAGCGGTGTTTGAACCGGCTTATTAAGCTCCAAAATTACGTGGGTCGTGATGACCTCCCTCACAGGAGTAAAGTTCAGATATCTGAAAGGTTATTTAAATATGTCTATTGACATATAGATTCCATAGTGGTCGCTTTCACTTCAAAAGGATGATACCCAGGTTGTCTCTTTATAGGGTCAACGTAGTCTCAGAGTATCCCCAATTTATGTGGGTTTTAAGGTGGTAGTAGTGTTCAAATTATTATAGGTGGGACCATACAATAATGAAGGAGGTTATTCACCCGGTGCACTCAATTATAAGCCTAGTCCACTGATTAGGCTCCACAATATCTACTTGTCCGATAGTAAATAAAACGCACGTAGACGGTAGAACAGAACATCCAGTTTCTGGTCTCAGAGTGAAGTTCTACAAAGGTCTGTCTGCCAATACAATTGGTATTGGCAGACAGACCTTTGTAGAACTTCACTCTGAGACCAGAAACTGGATGTTCTGTTCTACCGTCTACGTGCGTTTTATTTACTATCGGACAAGTAGATATTGTGGAGCCTAATCAGTGGACTAGGCTTATAATTGAGTGCACCGGGTGAATAACCTCCTTCATTATTGTATGGTCCCACCTATAATAATTTGAACACTACTACCACCTTAAGACCCACATAAATTGGGGATACTCTGAGACTACGTTGACCCTATAAAGAGACAACCTGGGTATCGTCCTTTTGAAGTGAAAGCGACCACTATGGAATCTATATGTCAATAGACATATTTAAATAACCTTTTAGATATCTGAACTTTACTCCTGTGAGGGAGGTCATCACGACCCACGTAATTTTGGAGCTTAATAAGCCGGTTCAAACACCGCTAAATTGCTACTGATTTTGAAGTCCGCCCCTTTGAGGGAGTTTTACACCATTTACGCATATTTGAGGAAATATACGCTGGTATAAGCGTTCTAATATTACAATGTACTAAACCCCTGATGAAGTCTTTTTCAAGACGAAACGCGTCGGGTTACTTGCATTTCCGAAAAGGATACTACTTCCAGATGTGACTCTGAAAAAATCTTTCAATAAAAAGCACACTGGTTTTATTAAGATTTGTACTGTTTTGTATTTTAACAAATTATTGGTTGAATCTCCATTTGGTGGTTGAAAGCGCTCTCTATACCTCTATTCCTCCTATTTCTAAAACTCCGCCTCCCACTAACAGGGGGGGACATAGAGTAGCTGCTTATAATTCTCTAAGGGCGCACGTGGGGTCACTCTTTTCTTTTGATATATATATATATATTTATATTTAGTTAGTGTGTGGGGGGGGGGGGGGGGGGGGCGCCACAACTTTTTTGGCTTGGGGGAGCAAAATTTATAGTTACGCCACTGCCTAGCTCCCCACAGGTGATGGCAATCATACATTACCAGGGAAGTCCAGGAACAGAGCATTTTCTCCCGTACAGAGAGGGTCAGGTAGGCAAGTATTATTGCAAGGCATGTTGGGATGTGTAATTTCACAACAGCTGGAGGGCCAATGTTGGACATGCCTGTTTTAGATGATAAATTGGGAATAAAAAGTTAAAATACTATAATTAGAGCATTGTGATGTCACTATTTATAATGTCACTAGGTGATTCATCGCGCCCTACGGGCGCTCTTCACACCGTCGTAAGGGGCTGCGCCCCCTTAATTTGTGAACATTTGTATATGAGAAAGATGGTTAGAATTGTATGTAAGATGCCTGTATTGCAACTTCAGTTATAGGTGAAATGTGTTAAATAGAGAGCATATGATGTGGAAGGGGGTGTGTATTGTTTTGTTTAATTAAAAAGCGGTTACAGAGTAAGATGTACATTGATAGTGTGGATGGTACAGTGACATTTGTGGGTGTGGGGGGGGTCTGTATGTGCATGTTGTTTAGGTGTGTGTGCAATAGTATAGTAGGGTGTTTTTGAGTCAGCGGCTCCCCACTGGCGGAGGTCACAACACAGGAAAACAGGAGGCTGGGTAGTGATAGGGGTGTGTGGGCATAAGGGGGACTAAAGAGGAGGGTGGGAGATACTTTGCAGCTTCTGCCAGTGGGTGAGGGTCCAGTGTGGCAGTACAGGAGAACAGGATGGTGGCCCTGAGTCAGTGTCTCCTCCTACTGGGCGGGAGTTAGTGTCCATGAGAGCAGGAGGCTGGGCTATGAGGCATGATAGGGGCATGTGGGCAAAACAGCGTCAGCGACTCCCCAGTGATGGAAGTTACGGTTCAGGAGAGCAGGAAGCTGGGTAGTGATAGGGGTGTGTAAGTATACGGGGGACTAAAGAGGGGCTTAGGGGTGCCGTGAATTGTGGGAGGGGCGCGGGGGGTGCCGTGAATCAAGGGAGGGAGGGGGCGCAGGTGTCCGCGAATCGCGGGAGAGGGCGGGGGTCTGCAAAGCGTGGGAGGGGGCGTGAATTGCGATAGGGGGGGTTGCGAATTGCGGGAGGGGGGGTGTGCGGGGGGTGACGTGAATCGTGGGAGGGGGCGTGAATCGTGGGAGGGGGGGTGCGCGGGGGGTCCGTGAATTGCGGGAGAGGGGGGCACGGGGCGCGATGAATCACCTAGTTGGTTATATATTCTTGTAGAAGAATGGTAGGATGTTGCTGTCATTCAGAATGCATTTACATAAACAGTAATAGTAGCAGTAAAAGATCTGACTTAAAACAGAACAGGTGTTATATATTATACAAAGAATTGGTTGATGATGTGTAGGTTGACGTGCAAAAAAAAAATTGCTACAAGAAAAAATCAACACAGAAAGGTCAACACATGTAAATGTTGACATAAGTGTGGCACTTCATTGGTGTCCATGTCAACACATGAGAATGAATATGAAAACATTCAAAAAAGAAAAATAAATCTTCAAAAACTCATGTCAACCTTTTTCATTGTCGACCATAGCCGTGTCAGTGTTTTGCATGTGCCATTTAATCCTGGGGTTGCCGTGAATCGCGAGCGGGGGTGGGGGGGATGGAGGAGGTGAGGGGTGTCCGCGAATCACGGGAGGAGGGGTCGTGGGTGGATGCCGTGAATTGCGGGAGGGGGGGTCGCGGGGGGGTGTGGGTGCCGCGAATCGTGGGAGGGGGGAAGCGGGGGGTTGCAGAAAAAATCAACATAGAAAGGTCAACACATGTAAATGTTGACATAAGTGTGGCACTTCATTGGTGTCCATGTCGACACATGAGAATGAATATGAAAACATTGAAAAAGTGAAAATTAAATCTTCAAAAACTCATGTCAACCTTTTTCATTGTCGACCATAGCCATGTCAGTGTTTTACATGTGCCATTTAATCGTGGGGTTGCCGTGAATGGGGGGGTGCATACCTCCCAACATGACCCTCTCCAGGAGGGATACATTGCTCTGTTTCTGGACTTTCTTCTTAATTTATGGATTACCATCACCTGTGCTTAAACACCTTTCTTATCAATTACCCTGTTTAAAACAGGTGATGACAATCATATATTAAGATGGAAGTCCACAAACAGAGCATTCTGTCCCTCCTGGAGAGGGTCATGTTGGGAGGTATGGAGGTGTGGGGCGCTCACCTGGTGTGTCTGGTGAGTAGCTGTGTCTTTGCTGTGTAACATGGTGGGTGTCTGGCACTGTCTGTGGGCTCACTGGGCTGGTTCTCTGTCATGTGAGTCAGTCATGTGAGTCAGAGGCTCCACCCAGCATTACAGCTTCAGACACACTTTGAGTGACAGATGTAGCCAAATATATAAGAGATAGTTACACATTTGGCGGTATACAATGAGGCTGATTCGCCAGGTTTTATGGCGATTTTGTGCTGTAAGGCGAATATTTTACTAAAACGGTGAATCCCCCTATTCAATGACCACATGGCGAATACATTTCAAGGTTTTTTTCGCCATGATTCACCGAGTAGCAATAGCTATCTTTTTATGGTGAAGTGAAATGTGAACTTTTAAAATAAAGTATTTTGTTTTTTACATTTGGTGTCAAAAAATCAGGAATTTTATTCTGATGAGGGGCATGCTATTTTTATTCATGTGCTGTAAGCACATGAATATATATTTAATTTGAAAAAAAAAATATATTTTTTTTTTTACACAGACCAGCCAGCAGGGGGCCGGAGCCGAGCCGCTCATTAGATATTCATATATTCACTTCACCCGATCATTACATATGCATGATCGGGTGTAGTGAATATACCCGGTCCCCTGCTGGCACCCCCGGGGTGCTGCCTGGCACCCGGGGAGCCCACCTCCCCCCACAAATGTTCTGGGGCAGGCAGGGAGACTTCCATCTCCCTGCCTGCCGCCGTCCTCAGGCTCCCTGCGGCATCCGCCGCAGGAGTTAAAATTTGGCGGTCAGGGGCAGCGAGCCCCTGACTCGTTAAATACTGGAGCCGGCGAGGCTCTGGAACATGGCGAGCAGTGGCGAATGTGCAGCGAATTCTAAACAGGATTCGCTGCACATCGACAAAATGCTCATTGAATACTGCCCATTGACATTATAATTGAATCCCGGATCCCGCGGGGGAAACCTGATTTTTTTGGTGTAATCCACGGCACCCTCAGAATAGTGGGCAACTCTCCTGCATCCCACCCACCTCCAAGTTAAGTGGACAGAATAGGGGAGAGTGGACAGAATAGGGAAGACTTGTACCTTAACTGAGCAGTCCTTTGGAGGGGAGGGGCCTAATGAAACAGTTCTATTGTAATCACATAATTTCAGTCATGCAAATATGGATAAATGTTACCGTTGGGGGGGAGGGGGACGACAACACTAATGATGCATGTGGTGCCATCCTGCCCCCATAACCTCACTTGGGGCCTTATTTTGGTTCACTCTTTCTGACAAAATCCTTCTTAGATGGACAAAACCATGTGCACTGCAGGGGAGCATATGCAAAATGTGCAGAGAGAGTTAGATTTGGGTGGGGTTTTATTTCAAAGTGAGATCTGTATTGAAGTGTAAAAATAAAGCAGCCAGTATTTTCCCTGCACAGAAACAAAATTACTCACCCAAATCTAATTCTCTCTGCACATGTTACATCTGCCCCCCTGCAGTGCACATGGTTTTGTCCATCTAAGAAGTATTTTGTCAGAAAGAGTGAACCAAAATAAGGCCCACGATTCTCCACTCTGGAATTGGTTTCGGAGAGGAAAGTCAAAAAGTTGGCAAGTATCTATGTATTAAAGGTTAACTACAGTACTAGTCACCTTTACAATGTGAAGTCATGCCACTGATCCCTAGAGGCTACTCGACGGACCAAATTTCTCCTTTGTCTGCTAAAAGATGTTATAGCAGAAAGTGAAAGCAATTTTTGTAGGGACACTGATCTGCTTCAAACTTGCTGGATAGGGAGAAAGGGAGCTGTGAAGACGGAAATTGGAGGTAAGAGCACATAGGACTGGGGGTGGAGTGGAAAGTTTGTGGGCAAAAAAACTGTCACAGCTCAAAGTCAAAGTACATTGCAGAAGCCGTAATTTTTTGACGCTATTTATTTACATATGGCATCACTTTACCATTAAGACCCAGGTTGCAGCGTAGATCAGTGTTTTAGCTATGGTTGTCCTCTATTCACTTATGCATTTGTAAGAACATAAGGAGAAATGTGCAAGTCACAAAGAGTAATTCCATTTTCCTAGTTCCTCTTATTCACCTCTGCGACTTTTCCTCGTCAATGAAATTGAAGCAGGGTTAAGGATCCGGTGTAACGAGGGTTAAGGATCTGGTAAAACGACTTAAGTAACTAATTAAATGAACTGACACTTCATTTTAATATCAACAGGTGGTAAATTGGAAACCATTTGATCTTTAAATGTAAAAATATGAATAGACAACCCCTATCAAAGAAAGAGTGGGAAGGCTGCAGCGTCACCTCAAGGCTACAAAAGGCTGCCTGTGACTGCAGTGATTTATAAAGGACGGATTTCACACTGGTAAATCCATCTCATTAACATATGACTTCTAATTATCACTAGCAGGTCTACAGATTCGCTGTGGTGCTAATGACTACCTAGCGGCGTATTGGTGAGTGGGTTCTATCTGTAGTGATGGGACACTATTTCCTTTATTCCCATTGTAAAGCAGACTTACAGTACTGTATATGCTGCGCTATAAGAAATTGTAAATAATAATAAAAAAAATAATAACTTTCTTGCATTTTAATGTACAGTATACTGTATTTGTTTGATATGACAATGTGTTTTGTCATTTAGTCCCTAGCAGTTAAATGGGTACTTGTGGCGCCCCGATAATTAGTCGCCTGATTTTTTAATCGCATCGCATGCCATACACCCGATGGTATGCGATGCAATGCGATTTTAACGCATATACGATATTAAATTGTATAAGCACCCTAATGGGTGCTTTTAAGCACCCTAATGGGTGCTTACAATGCTTAATGCACCCCCACGCCACCCTCCAAGTATAAATGTGAACCTGAAGCGTGGCGAGCGCAGCGAGGGGCGGCGGTCCACGTCCTACGACCTTTTCATACCCCCACTATCCACGTCGGTGTGGAGTTGATTTTATAAAGTGTGGCGAGCGCAGCAAGCCACCGAGCCCTAAGCGTGGCGAGCGCAGCGAGCCCCGCGCGGGGACGCGGATACATGTGAAGCCCGCGAGGGGACGCGGATACCTGTGAAGGTATCCGCGTCCCCTCGCGGTGCACGCTGCGCACGCCACGCTTCGGGCTCGGTGGCTCTCTGCGCCACCGCACACTTTATTGCACAACATCGGGCGATATCGCGTCGCATCGCATGCGATATGGTCTGCGATGCGATGGGTGCCGTGATAGTACACAAGTACCGTTAAATGTGTTTGTATTATTAATTATAGGTTTCTTTTTGTCCTTTTACTATCAAGAACTTTCCATCTTCTTTTGTGTCTGCAGGGCTTCTATCTGTCTGCTCTTAAAGGGATTACAACATGTAACCGTGCTCATCATTGCCGCGCCAACCATCAAGTGTGACACCCGTGGCAATTGACGCAGGTCCGGTTGCCCCCCTCGTCTAATTTGCTCTTAGAAATGCATTGAGTGGCGGCGTTGCGGCAGAGTGCTTCCACGTAATGGGTTCACTGCCAGTGAGTCATTTTGGAATAGCAGTTGGGGCCTTATTCAGATCTGAGCTGTGTTTGGAAAATGGGCAAAACCATGTGCACTGCAGGTGGAGCAAATGTAACATGTAGAGAGAGAGTTAGATTTGTGTGAGTTATTTTGTTTCTGTGCAGGGTAAATACTGGCTGCATAATTTTTACACTGCAATTTAGATTTCACTACTAGATACAGATAGCCACTACTGCTAAGGATTTCGCCCGAAGTGTGGCGAGCGCAGCGAGCCCCGCGAGGGGACACGGAATACATGTAAAGTGATCCGCGTCCCCTCGTGGGGCTCGCTGTGCTCGCCACGCTTCGGGCTCGGTGGCTTGCTGAGCTTGCCACACTATATAAAATCAACTCCACGCCGACGTGGATAGTAGGGGTATGAAAAGGTCAGAGGACGCGTTCCGGCACCCCTCGCAGGGCTCGCTGCACTCACCATGCTTCATGGCAAATCCTGCTGTTTTCTGCCACGCTGATAATTATATTATTGTCCTCTGCTGATGCAGCAATGGTTATGTACCCTGTACTTGTCCTATGTTGTATTCAACTGTAATGCTGGGTACACACCAGAAGGATTTGGCTTCAATCCCGTCAATTTTGATGCAATTTCGACTGATTGAATGTAAATTGTGCATGTTTTGGCATGTTTTAGATCTGATTCCGATCTGATGATTCCGATCTGATGCACGTCCCTGCTGGTCATTTGGTCATTTTGTAGATCATACCTGCTGCAGTCGGGATTTGTAAAAAATCCCTTCAACTGGATGCAGATTGTGATCGGATCGTGATCTGATCGTATGCAGATCGTGTGCTCCAACAGATCGTGCGACCATCGTACAATCGTCTCACAATCTGCTCAGGATCATGATCGTTCTGGTGTGTACCCTACATAAGTCACTGCTTCCTGATATGCTTATTTGTTTATTTACAAATAATTTGGCGCTGCAGATCCCTTGTGGTGCCATATAAAAAAAGGATAATTGCATTAATAATAATGTGATAACTGTATCATGCCTATTTTACGGCACATCTGAGCAATTCACCAGCCTACTCGCATTGTTAATTCACTTAGGGATTTTTTTTTTATCGCACATTAAAAAAAAACGGCATTTTATGAAGAGGACATTTATATTGCAGACGGTTTTCAAAAAACATATTCACCGAATTATCCTTAAATATAATTCCCCATATTTTGGCAATCGTTTAGCAAATACGTTGTTTTTTTTCAGCTGCCCCCGTCTATTTCTAGCTTTTGCCTATAAGAAGCTTCCATGTTTAAAATACTTAATTGCTTGCAAGACTTTAGCTCATTTAAATAACAGGATCCAGCCAAGTCCTTTCTACCACCAGGCAAATGTTCAGAGTTTAGATAACTGCATCTGGCATTTATAGAGCAGATTGTAAGATTGCAAATAGGAGAACACTTTAGCATGAGCGAGAACAAGCCCCAGCAGCTAGAATAAATTCCACAATACCCGCGTGCTATGACTGGTGCCCTACTTATTAGCTCTATGACTCTGTGCCACCTGGGTGCCCTTGGCATCTGCGTTGACCCCTTATTTTATTTTTTTCTAGAAAAACAAAATCTCTGCCAGTCCTATTAAACGCCGGTGACTTTTTATTTTTAAATTGACACATTAAATTCGTTGAGGTTACAGAAAATGTGTGCGGAATGCCTATCTGTGCAATTCAAAGTAACTTAGCTAAGCATTTTAAGGCAATTACAATGCATATTTATTGTGTTCTCTGTTGACCCGGATAATTCTATAAAGGTTATAGAGAAAATAACACAGGTGAGGACAGAAGTTTCAAACATGCCAATGATTTTTGTAGTAATTGGAATTTTCTAAAATTGCACCGAAACAGCACACCAACTTGTCTGGAAAGGTCAGACTATATAGATCATCCCAGCTTTGCAAAGTTATCATTAGCTGCAAAGTATTGTTTTATACTGTAACATATTTCTACTCTTCCATAATTGCCTCCTCTCTATCAGCTATTGTGGCTGTCCACCAGGGGGAGCAGAGGAGCTGAGGAGGAGCAGCCACAGTGAGCACACATGCAGTACAGTAGTTTTGAGATTTGCCACTGCACTATAGCATGTGCTGCTATCTCCTATTCTCCTGAACAGCGCCATCTGGCAACTTGTCAAAAAGGGGTGTACAGTATTTTAGCTCTGCTCTCGCTGTGCTCGGCCCTTTATTGTTCCCAATTGGACTGCATGTGGATGGTAAAGTATAATAAAGTTCAAAAATAGAAGAAGAAAATTCCCAAAAATTCATGCACCGATGCAATGCAATTTTTCGATTGTAGCTCGGTCGATCTATTGCATGTGTTGACCTTTTGACCACATCAAGCATATGTTGACCATATTTTATAAACCTCTTGACTGCCAACCTAGACATTGTATTAAGGTGGACATACACACGCAGATTTATCTTCAGATCTGTCTGGTTGGAACAAAAACATGGATATGGATGAGAGCAAATGACATTTGACCATTTGCTTGGAAAAGCTGGAAAACTGACAAACTGTCACTCATCCATAACCATGTTTTTGTTCTAACCAGCCAGATCTGAAGATAAATCTTACTAGTGTATGGGCACCTTTAGCTATTCGGATACGGTGGAAAACTTAAGTCATCATTTTAAGTGGTGGCTCCAGAGGTGGAGCTGCAGCACAGTGCAAAATGCAAATAGGGGAGCCGGACCAACTGCCAGCTATTCAGTTTGGAATGGCAGTTGGTGGCAGTGGGTGTGGCTCCCCTATTTCAAATTTGGTCTGTGCTTTAGTCCCCCCTCTGGAGCCATCACTGATCTTTTTATTCATTAGATGGAGTAAATCCAGGCTTTAATGTGCCCAAATTCAGAAGTAAAGAGCTTATTTTGTGTTAATATTTTTATTTTAATTGTTTTTGTTGTTTATCTTTGTTCTGGTAATGCATTTTATTATACGTTGTTCTTCTTTGAAATCTGAGCAGTATTAGTTTTGTGTAATGTAATTGGTATTACACAATACAATTAAATTCCTAATTATGGGTTATTCTAATCATGTTGATATAAGGTCCAATGCTAATAATACTGCTTAGTTTCTATATGGACACTGGAACATTTATTATCATCTCATCTGATTCCGATGCATCGGGCCAAGAAATCTGATGGAAATTGCGAAATGGCATGTTTTTCAGGTTCGATGCCGATCCGATGAGCGGTCCCGTTGTGAATTGGATTGGAGCCAAAGATCGCAAGAGCTGCTGTAAATATTTATCGGATCTGGCAAACGTTGCCGGGAACACATACGATACATTGTATGCAAAAGGACTACATACGATGCATTGTATTCTATCCCGCTGCCTGAGAAGCTGCTGGGCAGCAGGATTGCAGGTTTAGAGGGGGTCTATACACTAAACCTTGGATAAAGGTAACATGGAGAGAGCTAAAGTGCAAGTCAATCAGCTTCTAACTGCCATGTTACAGGCTGGTTTGAAAAATGACAGTATGGAGCTGACTAGCTAGTAATTTATCTCTGCCCAAGGGTTAGTACATAAATGCCAGGGTTGCTATTCTCTGTGCACCTCTATCTTGTTACATGTAAATCTGTAGGGGTTATACTTATATTGAAAATCCCTCTTTAAAAGAAGGCCTTGAGGATCACATCTCATATCCACATCAGCACTAATATTTTCACTGAAACCTAGATCTATTAGTGGCAGGTATGCAGGTGTGAGGCTTCTCGCCACCCTAGGCAAAACATCAACCTGCTAACCCCCTCGAACCCCCACCCACCCCCCACTGCAGCCATTCAAGTGAAAGTGTGGAGGTGACATCAAGGTATGGTACAGTATGTCAACCTGCCTCTGCCCTAGTCTTACATATCCAATATGTAATAAACTCTCGTAATAAACTGTTGTAATAAACTCTCCCTGAACCACCCAGTTGTGTTCCTTGTCTTCTGAATGGCGACAGAGTTCAACGAGAAATCCCACTATTGCAAAATAAACCTCTTTAATTATTCATCTCCGCACAGAATGCCAATGTACTTGACACTCCTTCCTTGAACTTATTCATCAATTCGTTTCCACTCCTCCTGTTACGCTGAATGTGTTTCCATTAGAGTGTAGTCACATTGGGTCGAGGTCTGTAACATTGCTCTTAAGTCCATTGTTCACGTCCTCGTAGATTACCATTGTCTTATACTTACGCTATCCTCTGCCTGAACTCTACGTTGCTAAATAAAAAAAATAAGGCTTAATTTTTCTTTTTATAAATAAACCTTTATTTCCTTAAAAAAAAGAAGAGAATTCACGCCTGAAGAAAAATGACAATATTCACAAACCTGAAATTACACTTCACTTGCTTCCTATAGAACGCTTTCGACTTTCCATGGCCCCAAAAAGACCTGTACACTTTGTCATTTTAGAATGGGTCACTGGGAAGGGAACGCAGAACTCTGATGGATGGGCTTGTCCGGGATCTCTGAACGCGCAGCCAGTAATGAATAATGTATATTTCTTCTGAGAAATGGTTCCGTTTTCAGTTATCTAGTCTGATTCATGATTTTAATTGTGCCCGCTCATATTTCACAGAAAGGGGGTGTGACCTTTCTTATTGGGGTTCTCAGAGACTCTTCGAGTTACTGTGTATATTACATAAATCTTCCCAACTCTGCGGAGAGGTTGTTGAGGGTCGTGATTCCTTGAACTGTTTTAGAAGCAGCTGTAAGGTAGGGGACCTACAGAGGAACCCAGGTTTTTTTCTACAGGAAAGAAAGGTTTCAGGACCGAAGCATTGATTCAAAATTCCCAATGTGCAATGATTATTCACAAATGAAACTTCATTGGATGCATTTAGAGGAAGGTGTTTTACAAACGTTAAACATTTCTGAAACTTCAAATATATTTAAAATTGGTTTGCCTGCACAGTCTACTTTTTGCTACGATGCCGATTCTATGGGGGAGTGAATTGAAATCGCAAGCTGTATACACACTATGCTCTTTGCGATTCAAAATCAGAATCTCAAATTGCGCTGTGTGTATGCACTTTAACCCTACCTTCCCACCAGCTAACACAAACCTTCCCTCCCCCATAGCCTAACTCTGCAGATGAAGCCATCTTCATCTCGCCTTCTCTTAATAGCCATGGCTCACCAAGGCCTATTGTTCTCAGCTACAATACAGGACATAGAACAATACAGTAGGGGATTACTATAGGATTAAGTCCAACAGCCCTGGCTCACTTAATCCTATTAAAGGGCTAGATGAGGATTGCTAGATCTGTAATTCCCTCCCATTGCCTAAACATAATCATACCACACTAGTGCCGAAACCTAACCCTCCCTTCCCGCAGCCTTACTCTCCCCTCTTTGTGCACAACCCTAACACTCCCCCCTGCAGCCTAACCTTAACACGCCCCTTAACCAGCTTCGTAAGCAATATTAATAATCCTAGATGATAGGGTGCCAGCCAGGAGGGGGTATCTGTTGAGCCATTCAGCAATTCTCGGTGGAGTTAATTAGTATGTTCACACTGCAAGGACTTGTTTAGAACTGTGGATAAAGAAAACTCCATATAATCTTTTTTTAAGTAAATGCCAACATTGTCCTTCTCTGTACTGGTTTTTTATTTTAATTTTTTCAAATGAAGCGTATTTTTTTTTTTTTTAATATTTGCTTTATTTCTAAGTTAAAAATGTTTCATGCAATGTAGAAACATTTATGTGATTCTGATCAAGATCCACATCTGAAAAAGAATCTTAAAAGGCAATTTTACGGTTTTCCTTCTATGGTGCTGATTTGGTGCCACATAAAAAGGGTCTGTAGCTACAAGGATCCATGTAAGAATGATGTACTACCTTATACGAATGCCAGTATGCATTCACTAATACACCCTCCACCCCCGAGGCCAAACCCTTACCACCCCCCCCCCACCCCCCCCCCCCCCCCGACTTTGTGTCTAACCCTATTCCACCCTTACGGGGACGTCGACATGATGAATCTTGATATGGCAACTGTTGTCAATGTGACCGTATACCGATACCAACATCTATTACCATATACTGATTACCATATTCATATAGATCTCGCCTAGTAAAACACACTTTTTCAGGTCACTGATGACATCATTAATATCAACAGTATTATGTCATCCTTTCATGTGAAGGTAAGATTAAAATTCCACAGAAGTTCCGCATGGAATGTTTTGCCTGCATTGTAGCCTGATGAAATAAGATGTTATCTTTGTTTTCTAACTATTTCAGTAACTAAAACTTATTTAGTCTGGTGTAAGGAAACGTTGTGATACTGGGAAATGTCAGAGTGACCGTTGCAGGCATCCGCACTGAACTATAAATAACTGTAGAGAGATACATTGTTGGGAGAAAGTAGATAACTTTTTTAGTCTCTGCTTTTCTCCCGTTTGTATTTGCCTGCACTGATGATAGACTTGCAGAAGCATCTCATCTAACCACGGGACCAATTGGGGCATGGTTGGTTCAAATGATGCCAACATTGTGTCCTCTGTGTTCACTATCTATATCTTAATAAGATACTGAGCTGGGGAAGCCTTGCCGATGCTCAACAGCGCTGTAGATTTGACAGCGACAGATCTCCTCAGCACAGAATATTGAGGCAAGCAGGCACACCCAGCGTTATCTCTATGGGGGAAACTTACTGAGATCGAATGGGTATGAATGCACCCATTTGTACCCATTTGATATTAATCACAGCCGGGAGCTGGTCGTTGGCTCATTTACAAACAATTGTGATGTTTTAAGAACGGCGAGTTCAGCCGAATACAGCTTTATGAATGAATAGACCAGCAAATCAGCCTGACCGCAAAGTCAGGGTCACCTTTGTGGTTGACCTCAATTGACTTTGCGGTCAGGCTGATTTTGCCGG
Organism: Crinia signifera; assembly: GCF_055691185.1. Lineage (NCBI taxonomy): Eukaryota > Metazoa > Chordata > Amphibia > Anura > Myobatrachidae > Crinia > Crinia signifera. Next base: position 6,778 of record NW_028142811.1, on the reverse strand, counting down.
TTCCCTTCATATGTCTATGGTGGGAACCGGCCATAGAAGCACATGGTAAATTCGTAACACCTGGAGGCGCGCACAACCTTTCAGGAGTGGTGCTTCCTTGGAGCTCTGCCCTAGAAGGCTGAGGGGAGTCCAAGTGACTACCGTTATTGGGATTTCCCTCATCATAGGAGAGGAGCTACTTGAAATGAAGAGGACCGATCTACACTGGAGCTGATAAGTATAATTTTTTTTCACAAGTCCAAGATAGGTGTCTATGTATGAATGGGGTATGTAATAAAGTTATACTATATTCTGTGTGTGACACCCAACACCCAGGGGTGCCAGGGATAGCCAAAGATGACCAGCTAGGGTGAAAATGCTTTGGCCGGGGAGCTTACGTTAACAGTCTCCCCCAGCCGTAGGGGCACAGTGCTAGTTATAAATATACTGCGGAACCCTGGTCTTTTTGTACCCCATATTTTTACAACCAAGACCGGTCCAAGAGCCCAGTGCTGGTTTATGAAAGTCCAAGAGCCCGGGGCTGGTTACACTTGAATGTGTGTGGGGGCCACGCCATTTTTTACAATTATTTATTTATTTTTTCCTATTTTTTACACAGAGAAGCATCGCACAAATCTGAATGATGTTTCAGACGTGTTCGTATCTGGCTGCCGTTTGTACAGCAGATCGGCCGTCATCGGTCAGGTTACTAAATTTCCCCCATGAGTGGGAAAGGCTGCAAACAAATCTTGTGATCGAAAAAGAAGAACAGTGTCAAGTTATGAAATGTGAGAAGGAATCCACAACCTGCTCTGACGCTGAACTCCGGCAGCATCACATTCCGCTCCTTCGTATCTTTAGAAGGTGGTGAACTGAGTTCCGGTTTGGATCATTCCGCAGTTCAGAATTTGGATTTTAAATCTGTTTTCCGGTTTTGGGTTGCAATGAATGACATGATTTTAGCTGTTCTAAGCAGTTTGTATCGATTTTATTCAATGGTTATTGATGTTTTTAATTTCGTTCGCACAGGGGAGCGATGATTAGCGACTGTGCATACATTTTTATGTGCATGTGCAGCCGCTTTGTGCGAGCGGGTGCGGCAAATAGCTTATTCACTGGCCCATTCACAGCTGGCAGTGTGGGCAGGGGACGTTGGGTGGGTTGCACCCATGGCAACGCATTGCGTTCCCACGCTAATGCACTCGTGACGCGGGGTATGGGCGGCTGACATCAGCGGATGTCAGCTGCCAGCCCACTTCCCGTACAGCTTGATTGCAGAACTAAGACACCAGAATTAAATGGAATTGAATCTACCCAATGAGAACTTTCCAAGCTGATTGACACAACTGCACTATATGGCCAGATGAACATATTCCCTTATAAATCTTATGGACAGATAATACAGTTACATTTATTAAGCAGAATATAGTTAACTTGTAGATGAAAGCCAAACCATTAACAGGATGACCTCTATAAAACGGAGCCGTAGATCGCAAAACTGATACCGAAAGCGTAATCTTAGTCCCTGCTGAAAGTGTCTTAGAACATGGGCATTACATGCTTCTCTCCCTGTTATCTCTCAGATTCCCAGCCAGAGCAATATCCTTCTCGCTCCGTCTCGGATAGGAGTCAGACAGCACAATATCCTCCCTACTTCATTTCTGAGAGCAGCCAGAAAGCTCATTGTTTATTAACCTATTTATTGGTCTGAGGAAGTTTCCACTCTTAAGGTGGCCATACACACCCAGATTTATCTTCAGATCTGGCTGGTTGGAACAAAAACATGGTTATGGATGAGAGCAAATGACATTTGACAATTTGCTTGGAAATGCTGGAAAACTGACAAACTGTCACTCATCCATAACCATGTTTTTGTTCCAACCAGCCAGATCTGAAGATAAATCTTACTAGTGTATGGGCACCTTAACTGTACCACTCATATGGTTTTAAAAATGTGACCATGGAATAATGACAAGAACGGAACTGACTGATTCCGAGATGTGTGTTACCCCGATGGTTCATGTACATCTGGGATCTGCACCTGTGTAGAATAGGCTCTGCACTGCGCATGTCCAAGGCTACTGCTGCCACTACAGTCACAGTGCCCCTAACCCACAGCGGGAATGACATGCTGCTGCCACTGGGGGCAGGGAGTGGGTGGCAATGGCCACCGTTTCTGAAAATTGGCCTTGATAATGCAATTAGCTGTTTGGTGTATCAATGGAATTATATGCACAGGTCCTCTGTTACAATGTTATAACAGGATGATATCCAGGGCAGCCAATCTCATAAAGGGACACATGTACTGTACTATGCCGTAGAGTAGGGTGGCCAATCCCGGGATAGGAGGGATCCCGGGATTTGGCCCCTAAAACGCTGGGATTTCAATCCCAGGATTGGAGTCTCCAATCCTGGGATTTCGGGATTAGACTGTGCATGCGCTCCCAACCTGAATGCATCGCCCACCTGCCCGGCTCCTGGCTTCACTAATTCCGTGATTTAAATAATTCCCTGGGATTGGCATCCCTACCGTGGAGAGATATCTAGTGGAGAGAGACATGCCCAACTTATAAACTTAAGATGGCAATACATCTACAGATTTATTTGTCAGATCTGGCTACTTGGAACAAAAACCTGGTAATGGATGAGAGCAACTGACTGTTGACCATTTGCTTCAAAATTATGGAAAACTGACAAACTGTCATTCAGATATTACCAGATTTTTGTTCCAAACAGTCAGATCTGACAATACATATGTAGATGTATGGCCAGCTTAACTGTAATTTTTAAAACCCGGCTTGTAACATGGCAGTTAGGAACTGATTGGCTGGCACTTTATTACTCCTCATTGCTTAGTACCTCTCCCCAATACGATAATTATGATAACTGAAGGTCATTCCCGGAGCATCCATACATTTTCTTACTTTTGTGGACCATAATCTCAAATTCTATAGTCACAGTTTATAGCAGCTCATTATTATCTCCCAATGAAAGAACCAGCACCCAATCCCAGTTCTCCCAAAGTCATAGTGGCCGTGGGTCTAAATCAGACACAAGCCCAATTTCGGATGGATCGTGCGAAACTCTGCAAAGTGCACATGCTTCACAGAACTGCTTTCAAATGCACAATGTGGTGGGCTGGCTGATCTCCTAAAATTGGTCTTTTTGGTTGGAACTAGGCGGTCACCACATGATCGCACGGAACAGATCTTTCCTGGGGGGCGGGGGCACAGATGTGTTATGGGCACATAGGCTGATTTCCGCACTTGTTTGGAATGTACATGCATAGATGGGACGCTGGGTTCTAGTGGATGCGCTTGGAATACATCTATAAATTAATGATGGAGACCCCTAGAGCCCAGGAGAAAGTCTTTGGCCTATAATAGCCACCCACTGTTCCTTTAGTGTCGACATGAACACTGCTACTTGAGTTGCTGCCAAGATGTAAATCAACAGTAGGGGCTTACACAATTGGCTTGAGACCGCAGGATTATTATCTACAGTGGTAACTCAGGGTAGGCACAGTATGGCATGACAAGGGTTAACAGGAAACACTTTAGTATATTAGGAGTGTTCAGATCTCTTTGACAGGTTGTAGTAAAGACCCCGTATCAGGTAATATGAGTTTGGACTTTAACCACAGGAGCAGTTGAAGACATATTATACAGATGAACACCAGTGATTAGGACACAGTAAGGATGGCGTATCACAGTAGCTTCAGTAATCCACAACAGATAAGCACGGCAATGGGAAGGTACAGTCACTTATTACTAGAACAGCAGAGTGAAATAAGGTTTGCACAAGAATCCACAGTAGTAAATCAGGACAGGACTGAGAAGTACATTGAGAGTTTGCACAGAGATCAAAGTTACTCTGCCAAGGATTCCAACAGAACACAGGTGGAACACCTAGTAATTACACAGCAGAAAGCTCGCAGAGTACTTTAGCAGGGTTTGGTATTATAGGCAGGGTTGCCTACCCTCTCGAAATGGCCGGGAGGGTCCCCCTCCCGGCCCCTCCAGAAAGGTGCTCAAACATTCCCAGAAAACACTGCATTACCGCCCTCAAACAGCCGCAGCACCAAGCGAGCAGCCAGCGAAGGATAGCCTGTACACATGGCTTGCATATACGCACTGTGGACTTTATTATTATTTTTGGTACTTGTGTAATAGCACGTCGCCTGGCTACACTACGTTTTCAGCGTAGGCTAAGCTACGCTGTCAGCATAGCCCAACGGCTGCCTAGCGTAGTTAGCTTACTTAGCGTAGTGACTCTGCGACAGCCTGGCTCTGTCCCCGGCGTCCATGGCAAGCCTAGTGAGTGCCTCTCACACAGCGCCGGTAACTGCCAGATCCCTTGCGCTGGCGGACACCAGCGGAGAGGAGATCATGCGGCCGCCGGCGGAGAGAGGCGCTCCAGCTGTCTGAGACGCAGCAGGGTATGGAAACCCTGCCCGTGTCCGCTTCAGGGAGATGGGGTTAGGGGGTTATGCGGACGCAAGTGCGTCGGATGCACAATAAAGGAGGCATTTGCCAGTGCTCCATGTTACATACTGACAAATGCTTCCATTTGAAACCCACACTTTCCACGTGAGCCCGAAGTGTGGAGTTGACTTTATAAAGTGTGGCGAGCGCAGCGAGCCACCAAGTCCGAAGTGTGGGGATGCGGAATACATGTAAAGTAATCCGAGTCCCCTCGCTGGGCTCGCTACGCTTTGGGCTCGGTGGCTTGCTGCGCTCGCCACACTTTATAAACTCAACTCCACACCGACGTGGATACTGGGGGTATGAAAAGGTCAGGAGGACGTGTAACGCGTCCCCTCGCGGGGCTCGCTGCGCTCGCCATGCTTCGGGCTGGCGTGGATAGTGGGGGTGTTTCAGGAACACATTCACACCTGCCATATCATACATCTGAGACAGTAATGACGACATGTGTTAACTGGTAGCTGGATTTTAGTTAAGAAGAAGAAGAAAGCAACTTAACAAAGTATAATAATTTCAAAATTATCAAGAAAAAAATGAAACAGTTATTCTTCTGATTCTGCATTGACAGAAACTGCAGCCGAAGTGGATGCAGTTGTGTCTGCGTAACGCTGACTGACTACGCTGGCCATGGGAACACTATGCTGAATCTGATGGGGACGCTGACTACGCTGGCCGCGGAAACACTACTCTACTTTTGACAGGGACGCTGACTGCGCTAACTACGCTAAGCGCCCGCGGGAACACTACGCTACTTCTGACTGACTACGCTAACTACGCTGGCCGCGCGAACACTACGCTGATTCTGACAGGGATGCTACGCCAACTACGTAACGGTTGCCGTGCTATCACGCAAGTACCTTATTTTTATATTGTTCATAAATCTAAAAATGAATATAATAATATATATAAGTCAAAGTAGTCAATTATGTTTGTGAGTGGCTGCATGGAGGGTATTGGGCGGGGGGTATTAGGGGCGGGGGGGGGGGTCGTACTGCAGGGAAATATTTAGCGACCACTGCTTATTGAGCGCTGTAGAATCAGGCCCTTAATACAATGGTATTTTTTATCCTCTTTCATTTTGAATTAGTTCTCTGTATAACTTAATTGATTAACACATTTATTAACAAGAAACAAGCATCTTAATTCACTTGTAGACACAAATGATTCAGGTTGTCAACACTTACACAAATTTATTTCATAATATCGTTTTTAACCACCTTGCAATATTCAATTATTTATTTTCAGCATACTTGAGAAAAGGGGTCATTTACAAAGTGTAAAAGGACCCATGTACAGTAGGGGAGCAATTGAAATATATCCATATCTTTTGTCTTTGGAATTACAGGATGAATAAGATGTGGGTTGAAAAAAAAATATTAAAAAAAAAAATCAAAGGATTATTTTTATTTCAAAAAATTATAAAAAAAAAACAAAATCAAAGGATTATATATACAGCAATAGAGATAAACTGAGAATCTAAAGAATCTGGAGTATTAAGATGTATGGGATATGTTATAAAGATGTAGGGAGTTAATCTGTATCATTTATAAACAACTTGGCTTGGGATAAATGGATAACTTCACAAACAATATAAAAGAAAAAGTTAGGATCAAAGGCTCCCAAAGTCAGCAGTGATAGAACGCTCTGGGGCCAGAATAGGATGCTGTCAGGAGAGGGAGGAAATAGCTGGTTTGCTGGACTGGCACAATGTGCAGTAGATTCACTAGAAAACAATAGGTCTTCACCTTCACGAAGATTAGGTAAATGTTGTAGGTGCCCAGGAATATCGCAGCCTTATTTTTGAAGTTAATGTGTGATGAAAAAAACAATGGAACCACTGACCCGAGAAACTGGGCTTTGGTGCGGGAGCATAGAAGAGGTCACCGTGGTTTAACCTTTGGGGTTAAGCAGATCAAAGGGTTTGCTGAACAGAGTATCCGCGTTGCATTTAATGGCCAAAATATCAAGATACCTTTCATGTTTTTCTGGGTGATTTTATTTCACTAACAGTATTTTCATCACAGTGTGCAGATTCTAAGAGCCAAATGATGTTGGGTGAAATTGGGGCAAAACGGTTTAGTTCCACTTTCCGATGACAAACATTAAAGACACCAATAAGGCTTTTAGTGGCAACTTTGTAAGTGTATAGTTTGCAACAGCTTTCACTTCCCACATACACATTTAGAACAGCAAGGTCATGTGTACAAGGTCCTCCAGTTACAGGTCACTTACAATGTGTTTGAGTATGTTTTAACACTTACGGACCTAACAAGAGGACTTGAAGTATCTGATAAGTGTCCTTTGAACAAATGTTA
>NW_028142810.1:0-25655 GCF_055691185.1 Crinia signifera | reverse complement strand
TCCCTAACCCTAATACCCTAACCCTAATACCCTATCCCTAACCCTATCCCTAACCCACTAACCCTAACCCACTAACCCTAACCCTTACCCTAATACCATAACCCTAATACCCTAACACCCTAACCCTAACACCCTAACCCCCTAACCCTAACACACTAACCCTAACCCTAACACACTAACCCTAACACACTAACCCTAACCCTAACACCCTAACCCCCTAACCCTAATACCCTAACCCTAAAACCCTAACCCCTAACCCCCAATACACTAACCCCCTAACCTTAACCCTCTAACCCTTACACCCTAACCCTAACACCCTAACCCTAAAACCCTAACCCTCTAAAACCCTAACACCCTAACCCCAATACCCTAACCCCCTACCACCCTAATACCCTAAAACCCTAACCCTCACCCAACCCATAATACCCTAACCCTAATACCCTAACCCCCTAACACCCTAATCCTAACACCCTAACCCCCTAATCCTAATACCCTAACACCGTAACCCTAATACCCTAACCCCAACCCCTAACCCCAACCCCTAACCCCCTAACCCCAACCCTAAAACCCTAACCAACTAAGCCTAAAACCCTAACCCCAATCCTAATCCACTAGCCCTAACCCCAATAACCTAACCCTAATACCCTAACCCAAACCCTAACATCCTAACCCTAACCCCCTAATACCCTAACCACTTACCATAAAAAGTGCGTACCCACGGTAAGATATAGTGCAAAATCTAGCACACTATCTAGCTAGTTTCGAATAGCATGCTAGATAGTGCACTATATCTTACTGTGTGTACGCACTATCCGACGTACGATGTGTGCTCCCGCCGGTCGTCTGGGAGTGAGCTGCTCGGGTGAGCATGCAACTCAATCTGGCTAGAAAGCATAAGATAGTGTAGTGTAGTACAGCTGTGATGTCATATTGTATGATATCTTATGCACATTGTACGTTATTTTAAGCACAAATGCTTTTGACCACTGGGACTTTCCTGGGAAATCGTATACAATATCATATGGAACATAAATCGTACCATGGGTACGCACCTTAACGCTAACACGCTAACCCTGCATACGTAAATCACATTTGCCGGCATGAATTTATCACATTTCCTATTATGCCGGCAAATGGGATAGATAAATGCTGGCAAATGGGATAAATTCATGCCGGCATGAATCTATCACATTTGCCGGCATGAATTTATACCATTTGCCAGCATTTATCTATCCCATTTGCCGGCATTTATCTATCCCATTTGCCGGCATTTATCTATCCCATTTGCCGGCATTTATCTATCCCATTTGCCGGCATAATAGGAATTTGGTACTCAACCATATTCCGTTTCTCCTAATCAACAGGGGACACTGCCTTTAACCATGAGGATTGGGATGTGATCTGGAGGAGCCGGCATTTTAAGAAATTTTGAACTGCTGGCTACTTCCCCTCCCTTTCCCCTCCAGACTGCAGTCTTAAGAAAAAAACTGTGTCAGAGAGGAAAGGAGCCCCGGAATCTGTGAGAAGAATAACCAACAGCCATATACAGAATTCCATCACCAGTGAAGATATATACTACATTCATACACACTGGACTAACAACTAAACAATAGAAAATAATAATAATCCTAACAGAAGCGCGCAGTGTCCCCTGTGGATTAGGAGAAACGGAATTATCGGTGAGTACCAAATTCCTATTTTCTCCCACACTGCCTTTAACCATGGGGATGTACCAAAGCTAACCCCATGGGCGGGACAGCGCTACTCTCCCTGTAACACGGCCCGGCCAAAATTTGCCTCCTGCCTAGCAAAAGCATCAAATTTGTCAAATCTGACGAAAGTATTAGCCCCTGACCAGGTTGCCACCCAGCACACCAGAGACAGAGACACTCCTCTAGCGGCTGCCCAAAAAGTCCCCACTGACCTCATGGAGTGGGCTGACACTACCGCTGGAATAGAGCGAGAAAAAAATATATAAGCCTAACAAATAGTCAGGCAAATCCAATGTGCTAATGTCGCCTTAGACGCTGGATAACCTCTTTTTACTGCTTCATAAAGAACAAATAAGGAGTCCGATTTCCTGATTGTATCCGTACGAGTGACATACAACCAAAATGCTCGAACGACATCAAGAGATGCCAGTTCTCCCGATAAGACTGGTACCACAATTGGTTCGTTGATGTGGAAAGCTGATACCACCTTCGGCAGATAATCCTGGCGAGTCCTTAGTTCTGCCCTGTCTGCGTGAAAAAACAAAAAGGGCGAGCGGCAAGACAAAGCACCCAAGTCTGAGACTCTACAAGCCGAAGCCAATAACATAAGAGTCTTCCACGTCAAATACCGTAATTCTACAGTCTCCAATGGCTCAAACAGTTCTGACTGTAGAAATTCTAGAACCAAAGAAAGGTCCCACGGTTCCGTAGGAGACTAAAAAGGTGGCTTTAGCCGAAGGACCCCCTTCAAAAAGGCCTGGACTTCAGGAAATAGAGCTAAATGCCTGTGAAAAAAATGATCGATAGGGTCGATACTTGGACGTTTAAGGGCCTGATGTGAAACCTGACTGTAAAAACTGAAGAAGTCGTGCTAAAGAAAAAACAGCCTTTGGCAACTGACGTCTTTTACACCATAATACTGTATATACGCTTTCCAGAGTCGATGGTAATGTGCTGACGTGACCTCCTTCCTTGCTCTCACCATGGTAGGAATTGCCACCACTGGGATATCACGTCTTTTTAATAATTCAGCCTCAATAGCCACGCCGTTAAATGAAGACGAGGCAAGTCTGGGTAAACGCACGGGGCCTGAAGAAGCAGATCTTCTCTCAGCGGGAGCCTCCATGGATCGTCTACTAATAGTTGTCTCAGATCCGTATACCATGATCTCCTCGGCCAATCCGGGGCGATTAGAATGACCATGGCGAATTTGTTCTTGATCCGTTTGAGAAGACGAGGTAGAAGCGGAAACGGTGGGAAAGCATATGCCAGCTTGAACCGCCACTGAGCGAAAAACACATCCGTCGCTACTGCCGCCGGGTCTCTTGATCGAGCGAAATATAGAGGAAGCTTGTTGTTTCTCCTGGATGCCATCAGGTCCACCTGAGGAATGCCCCACCTGAGCGTCAACTGATGAAACACCTATGGATTCAGAGCCCATTCCCCTGGATGGAGATCCTGACGACTCAAGTAATCTGCCTCCCAATTATCTACTCCCGGCAGGTACACGGCTGACAGGCTCAAGGCATTGCTCTCTGCCCAAAGAAAAATTGGGCGAACCTCCCTCATTGCAGTTCGACTCTTGGTGCCTCCCTGCCTGTTGAGATATGCCACTGCTGTGGCATTGTCTGACTAGATCTGGATTGCTTTCCCGTGCAGTAGATCTGATGCCTGAATCAGTGCCAATCGAATGGCTCTTAGCTCAAGCAAATTGATGTGAAGACAGGCCTCCTGTTGTGACCAACGGCCCTGAAACGATTGTACCATAGTCACTGCTCCCCAACCTCGAGGACTGGCATCGGTCGTCACTATTGTCCAGTCCGTGATACCAAATCGACGCCCCTCCAAGAGATGATCCGTGCAAAGCCACCACATCAAGGACATCCTTGTGTGTGGTTTTAGTTTTATGCGCCTGTGCATCTGAAGGTGACACCCCGACCATTGGGAAAGAATGTCCAATTGAAAGGTCCTGGACCGGAACCTTCCCTACTGAAGGGCTTCAAAAGATGCCACCATCTTCCCCAACAATCTTATGCATAGGTGAGCTGTAAGATTCTTGTTTCCAGAACCAGCCTCACCAAGGCTTCGAGGGATGAAATCTTGTCTCCGGGGAGATACACACGTTGTTGTACTGTGTCGAAGAGAAGACCCAGAAAAATCAACTAGTCTCTGAGTCGGCTCTAACTGGGACTTGGGAAAATTGATTATCCACCCATGCTGAATCAAAAACTGATGTGTGAGGAAGGCATCCGAAATCAATCTCTCCCTGCCAGGGAAGGCAGAAAAGTCGATTTGCCACCGGTAAATCAACTCCGCCCTGGGCCTATTATTATTAAGACCTGCCACAAGCTGAGCTGCCCATTTCTTGATGGCCTTGCTCACTCAGGCTCCTGCCAGAGCAGGCATAGCAAAATCCCAGAAGTGGAATAAAGGGATTTTAGAGTGGCCTCCAACCTGCGGTCTGGACCCTCTTTCAGTGCCACTGCCCCTGGAATGGGGAGGGTGATACGCTTGGACAATCTGAAAACAGAGGTATCCTCCGGAGGAGGAGACTCCCACTTATTTCTGTATCCCTGAGAAAAGGGATATAAACCTTAAATCTCCTGGACACCTGGAATTTTTTATACGGTGACTGCCAGGCCTCCAATAAAAACCTATCTAATTCCGGAGACTCCAGAAAACATACCTGCGGCTTTGGAGACCTCCTGAAAATGGACCTTGGAACCGGGACTTCTGGATCTGATAAATCCAAAGTCTGCTTAACGTTACTAATAAGGGCATCAATACCCTGAGATTCCTCTTCTGCATATTCCTCCACGTATGGTTCCGCTAACTCATCCACCAAAAATTCTCCCTCCTCTGCCGAAGAAAATTCTTCTGCATCATCTGACTGCACTAATGCAGCCGGACCCCTTCTCTTAGCTTCCTGAGATAAAAGGATTACCCTGAGATGAGGAAAGAAAATTCCGGGCTAAAGAATCCACTGACCTTAACAAGGATCTAGCCCATGGAGGTTCAAGAGAAGTTAAATTTTCAATCTGTGTATGCAGCGCTTCCCTTTCCCTGCGAGAAGCTGTCAGCTCTGCAGCTAAATTAGACAGCACAGCTGTAAGGGATTCGGATGGTTGCTGTTGCTGCGGGGCTGTCCTTGAGGATTGACCTGCCCCATAACAAGTCTCACATGCAGTTACTCCCTTAACATGCTGAGTATACTGGACTTTGCATTTTTTGCATGTATACAGTTTAAGGGCTGCTTTAGAGGTACTTCTCTCAGCCATACCTGCAGACAACTGTGCACACAGACCCCCACAAGTGTATACACTGACCTGGGTCTGAAGTGGAACAAGGGGAAAGCAGCCTTAATCCGAATTCCTCCCACCACCAGCGTCCCCAGACCACAGTACCTGAATGTTTTAGGGGAAGCTTGCTTTGCTGCACAGGTATCCTTAATAGGAGCTGCCGCTGCTGCAGATAGTGTTCCCGCTAGGCTTCTTTTACAGGGCGCTGCGCCCTGCCCCTTTAAATGAAGCCAAATTCTGCCCTGCCCATTCTTGGCCGCCCTGCATAGTTAATAGCCGCAGAGACATTACATACTGTCCCTCCCCGGCCGCGCTTCCTGTCTCTGCTGCAGGGTGTTCTTGGCCACCCTGCATAGTTTAGAGCCGCTGAGACATTACTTAATGTCCATCCCTGGCCGCGCTTCCAGTGTCCGCCCGCTGACAATGTACGCTGTCAGCTATTACAAAAAGCATGCCTCCTCCCACCTGCTGCTTTGACATGCCGCTCACCTCCTGTTAAGTGAGCGGCTGTCAGCTGTTCCGTAAACCATCCCTCCTCCCCCTGCTGCGCTGACAGGCAGAGGCGTATGGAGGGTGGAGCCGGCAGAGCTCCAGGCGCAGACATAACACAGGCGCCGGAACCGCCAGCTCCCTTGCCCTGTCCGCCCGCTCCCCCAGCTACCCCTCTCCCTGCTGCGCTATAATAGATTAAAGTCTCAGCCGCGGGTAGCGGCACAGCCTCTTGTGCAGGCTGACAGAGCTCCAGCGCTCCTGTCAGCCCGCGCCGCGTCTCTGGTTGCTGGGCAACCAGAGATGCTACTTCTCCTTTACTCATTCAGAGGGGATCGCTTCTCTGAATGGATTATATAGCATAAATGTGCTGATGGTTTGACGCTCAGGTGTAATAAGATGGTTATATAGCATAAATGTGCTGATGGTGTGACGCTCAGGTGTCACAAGATGGTTATATAGCATAAATGTGCTGATGGTGGGACGCTCTCAGGTGTCACAAGATGGTTATATAGCATAAATGTGCTGATGGTGTGACGCTCTCAGGTGTCACAAGATGGATTATATAGCATAAATGTGCTGATGGTGTGACGCTCTCAGGTGTCACAAGATGGTTATATAGCATAAATGTGCTGATGGTGTGACGCTCTCAGGTGTCACAAGATGGTTATATAGCATAAATGTGCTGATGGTGTGACGCTCTCAGGTGTCACAAGATGGTTATATAGCATAAATGTGCTGATGGTGTGACGCTCTCAGGTGTCACAAGATGGATTATATAGCATAAATGTGCTGATGGTGTGACGCTCTCAGGTGTCACAAGATGGTTATATAGCATAAATGTGCTGATGGTGTGACGCTCTCAGGTGTCACAAGATGGTTATATAGCATAAATGTGCTGATGGTGTGACGCTCTCAGGTGTCACAAGATGGTTATATAGCATAAATGTGCTTATGGTGTGATGCTCAGGTGTCACAAGATGGTTATATAGCATAAATGTGCTGATGGTGTGACGCTCAGGTGTCACAAGATGGTTATATAGCATAAATGTGCCGATGGTGTGACGCTCTCAGGTGTCACAAGATGGTTATATAGCATAAATGTGCCGATGGTGTGACGCTCTCAGGTGTCACAAGATGGTTATATAGCATAAATGTGCTTATGTGTGAAGCTCCGGTGTCACAAGATGGTTATATAGCATAAATGTGCTGATGGTGTGACGCTCTCAGGTGTCACAAGATGGTTATATAGCATAAATGTGCTGATGGTGTGACGCTCTCAGGTGTCACAAGATGGATTATATAGCATAAATGTGCCGATGGTGTGACGCTCAGGTGTCACAAGATGGTTATATAGCATAAATGTGCCGATGGTGTGACGCTCCGGTGTCACAAGATGGATTATATAGCATAAATGTGCTGATGGTGTGACGCTCTCAGGTGTCACAAGATGGTTATATAGCATAAATGTGCTGATGGTGTGACGCTCTCAGGTGTCACAAGATGGTAATATAGCATAAATGTGCTGATGGTGTGACGCTCTCAGGTGTCACAAGATGGATTATATAGCATAAATGTGCTGATGGTGTGATGCTCAGGTGTCACAAGATGTATTATATAGCATAAATGTGCTGATGGTGTGACGCTCAGGTGTCACAGGATGGGTTATATAGCATAAATGTGCTGATGGTGTGACGCTCTCAGGTGTCACAAGATGGTTATATAGCATAAATGGGTACTTGTGTAGTTTCACGGCACCAGTATGGCTCGCCACGCTATTTAAAATCAACTCCATGCCAACATGGATAGTGGGGGTATGAACTATCCATGTTGGCATGGAGTTAAGTTACTTTTTTTGACATATTTCGTGGCGAGCGTAGAACCCGGAAGTAGCACGGCGCCATGAAACTACACAAGTACCCATAAATGTGCCGATGGTGTGACACTCTCAGGTGTCACAAGATGGATTATATAGCATAAATGTGCTGATGGTGTGACGCTCTCAGGTGTCACAAGATGGTTATATAGCATAAATGTGCTTATGTGTGAAGCTCCGGAGTCACAAGATGGTTATATAACATAAATGTGCTTATGTGTGAAGCTCCGGTGTCACAAGATGGTTATATAGCATAAATGTGCTTATGGTGTGATGCTCAGGTGTCACAGGATGGGTTATATAGCATAAATGTGCCGATGGTGTGACGCTCAGGTGTCACAGGATGGGTTATATAGCATAAATGTGCCGATGGTGTGACGCTCTCAGGTGTCACAAGATGGTTATATAGCATAAATGTGCTGATGGTGTGACGCTCAGGTGTCACAGGATGGGTTATATAGCATAAATGTGCTGATGGTGTGACACTCTCAGGTGTCACAAGATGGTTATATAGCATAAATGTGCTGATGGTGTGACGCTCTCAGGTGTCACAAGATGGTTATATAGCATAAATGTGCTGATGGTGTGACGCTCTCAGGTGTCACAAGATGGTTATATAGCATAAATGTGCTTATGGTGTGACGCTCTCAGGTGTCACAAGGTGGTTATATGCATAAATGTGCTGATGGTGTGACGCTCAGGTGTCACAATATGGTTATATAGCATAAATGTGCTGATGGTGTGACGCTCAGGTGTCACAAGATGGTTATATAGCATAAATGTGCTGATGGTGTGACGCTCAGGTGTCACAGGATGGTTATATAGCATAAATGTGCTGATGGTGTGACGCTCAGGTGTCACAAGATGGTTATATAGCATAAATGTGCTGATGGTGTGAAGCTCCGGTGTCACAAGATGGGTTATATAGCATAAATGTGCTGATGTGTGAAGCTCAGGTGTCACCATTTTGACCTTTTAAATTAAAAATGTGCCCTCATGATTGAAAAATGTGTCCTCACGATTGAAAAATGTGCCCTCCCCGTGGTTAGCACCCTGCCCTAAAAACACTATGCAGAGAACAGGCAATGTGGGACCTCCTGTGTCCTGCTAATACAGGAAGCTAATACGGCACAGATCCCCTTCAGGGAACTGACTTCCACCTCCGCACTTCCGGTCCGCCCCCTCTGCCTTAAAGTGACAGCGCGCTTTCACCGCCTGACACCGACAGCAAGGAGCGTCTCCGGTGAGCGGGTAAGACACCTGCCGGCTATGTTACTGCAGGGAGAACGCTCCCGCGACTCCCTGCTGCCTGCCTCATTACCTGGTCAGCTAGCTAGGCTGACCAGGACCACACAGCATCCCGTCCCTGGAGGTGTGTGGTAGCCTCTGGACCCGTATGCAAGCTGCATGCAGCTGCGGCGGGCCCCCGGGAGTACACCCCAGTGGCTGAGCCCAGGAGGAACACTGCATGCATGCAGTGTCGACCTGGCTCCCTCCAGGGACATGTGCAGTAAGAAAACACTGCCATAAAATAAAATACAAAAAAAAATGCCTAGAGACCTACACCCGGGCGACTCCTTCGGACACTTTTTTCAAAAGACTGCAGTCTGGAGGAGAATGGGAGGGGAAGTAGCCAGCAGTTCAAAAGTGCCGGCTCCTCCAGATCACATCCCAATCCCCATGGTTAAAGGCAGGATGTGGAAGTGGGAGAAATATCTATCCCATTTGCTGGCATGTTTCTATCCCATTTTCTGGCATGGGTACTTGTTTCCTAGCACGGCCACAATCTTTGGGATCGTGTACCTTTCAGTTAAGGTACACGATCCCCGCGATGGACCCGATTTCCTTTGAAATCAGGTCCATTTTGCCGGCAAAGGTACAAAATCGGGGGCATCGCGTCAGTCGGGACCATTAACATTGGTCCCGACGCGATGCCCCCGATTTTGCCATAGGCTTCAATGTTAAAATATTTTTTTTAACATTGAAATCGGGAGCATCGCGTCGGTCTTGTGCCATTATAATGGCACAAGATGAGATGGACTTGATTAAGTCCATCTCACATAGGAAAAAATGTGAAAAGGGCCAATATGACCCATTTCACATTATATATGGCCCCGTCTTCACCCCACGATAGACGCCAACCCGAAGCATGGCGAGCGCAGCGAGCCCGCAAGGGGTGGCGGTGCGCGTCCTCCAACCTTTTCATTCCGCTACTATCCACGTCGGCGTGGAGTTGAGAATATGTAGTGTGGCGAGAAGTTATACGCGTACGCTCGCCACGCTTCGGGCTCGCCACACTATATATTCTCAACTCCACACCGACGTGGATAGTAGGGGAATGAAAAGGTCGGAGGACGCGCACCGCCGCCGCTCGCCACGCTTCGGGTTGGCGTCTATCGTGGGGTGGGGTTCACGGGGTTAAATTTGGGGGTCTAGGGAATATTTTACATTGAATCCAATGTAAAATCGGGTCCCAGGGACCCTATTCACATTTGATTCAATAAAAAAATCGGGTCGGTCGCATCGCATGCGACCAAATCGCATGCGATGCGATCGACGCAATTTTTCCGACACGACCACCCCGATGGAAATCGGTGTGGCCGTGCTAGGAAACAAGTACCCTGGCATGTTTCTATCACATATGCCGGAATGTTTCCATCACATTTGCCGGCATATATCTATCACATTTGCCGGCATATATCTATCACATTTGCCGGCATGTATCTATCACATTTGCCGGCATGTATCTATCACATTTGCCGGCATG
This sequence comes from Crinia signifera, assembly GCF_055691185.1. NCBI lineage: Eukaryota > Metazoa > Chordata > Amphibia > Anura > Myobatrachidae > Crinia > Crinia signifera. The sequence continues at coordinate 15,512 of NW_028142810.1, read as the reverse complement.
TATCTATCACATTTGCCGGCATGTATCCATCACATTTGCCGGCATGTTTCCATCACATTTGCCGGCATTTATCTATCACATCTGCCGGTATTTATCACATTTGCCGGCATTTATCTATCACATCTGCCGGTATTTATCACATTTGACGGCATATATCTATCGCATTTGCTGGCATGTTTCCATCACATTTGCCGGCATGTATCTATCACATTTTAGTGTTCATTCTAGCACCCGCCATATTTGAAAACCCATGCAGTTCCTCTTCCCTGCGCTGTCTGCTGTAGAGCTTCTAGCACAGTGTGGTCTGTATATCAGCACTGATATGCAAACCAGACCCATGCTAGAAATGCCAGAGCAGACAGTGACACCCCAGGCAGGGCAGAGGAACTGCATGGGTTTTCAAATATAGCGGGTGCTAGAATGAACACCACATTTGCCAGCATATATCTATCACATTTGCTGGCATGAATTTATCCCATTTGCCTGAATATATCTATCCCATTTGCCGGAATATATCTACCCCATTTGGCGGCATGAATCTATCACATTTGACGGCATATATCTATCCCATTTGCCGACATATATCTATCCCATTTGCCGACATATATCTATCCCATTTGCTGGCATATATCTAACACATTTGCAGGGATATATCTATCACATTTGCCAGCATTTATCACAGTTGACGGCATGTTTCTACCACATTTTCTGGCATATATCTATCACATTTGCTGGCATTTATCACATTTGACGGCATATATCTATCACATTTGCTGGAATGTATCTATCACATTTGCTGGAATGTATCTATCACATTTGCCGGCATGAATCTATCACAGGAGTCCTCAAACTATTTAGCTCTGGGACCCCATCAGGCAATAAAAATAAGGTACTTGTTTCCTAGCACGGCCACACCGATTTACATCGGGGTGGTCGTGTCGGAAAAATTGCGTTGATCGCATTGCATGCGATTTGGAATGAAAAGGTCGGAGGACGCGCACCGCCGCCGCTCGCCACGCTTCGGGTTGGCGTCTATCGTGGGGTGACGACGGGGCCATATATAATGTGAAATGGGTCATATTGGCCCATTTCACATTTTTCACATTTTTTCTTATGTGAGATGGACTTAATCAAGTCCATCTCATCTTGTGCCATTATAATGGCACAAGACCGAAGCGATGCTCACGATTTCAATGTTAAAAATTATTTTAACATTGAAGCCTATGGCAAAATCGGGGGCATCGCGTCGGGACCAATGTTAATGGTCCCGACCGACGCGATGCCCCTGATTTTGTACCTTTGCCGGCAAAATGGACCTGATTTCAAAGGAAATTGGGTCCATCGTGGGGATCGTGTACCTTACCTTAAAGGTACACGATCCCCACGATTGTGGCCGTGCTAGGAAACAAGTACCAAAAATAATTATAGGACCCCAGCAAGTTACTGCAGAATGGTCCCCACACATGTGATGTCTGCAGCCAGCACATACATGGCAGCATTGGTGGAGGCACAACATGACGGTAGGAGTCTAAAATAACAAACAATTCAACTCCTTAATAACAAACTCCTTGAATCAATGACTGAGATTAGAAAAGTCATCAGCAACATGGAGTCGTAACCACATGCTGAGAAAGTCAGGAACCACTTTGGGGTCAGGACCCACAGTTTGAGAGCCGCTGATCTATCACATTTGCCGACACGTATCTATCACATTTGCCGGCATTTATCTATCACATTTGCCGGCATTTATCTATCACATTTGACGGAATATAGCTTTCACATTTGACGGAATATAGCTATCGCAATTGCGCCATGTGTCTATCACATTTGCAGTCATGTATCTATCACATTTGCCAGCATTTATCTATCGCATTTGGTGGCATGAATTTATCCCATTTGCCGGCATATATCTATCCCATTTGCCGGCATATATCTATCACATTTGCCGGCATATATCTATCACATTTGCCGGCATATACCTATCACATTTGCCGGAATATATCTATCCCATTTGCCGGAATATATCTACCCAATTTGGCGGCATGAATCTATCACATTTGCCGGCATGTATCTATCACATTTGCAGGCATGTATCTATCACATTTGCCGGCATGTATCTATCACATTTGCCGGCATGTATCTATCACATTTGCCGGCATGTATCTATCACATTTGCCGGCATGTATCTATCACATTGGCCGACATATATCTATCAAATTTGCAGGCATGTATCTATCACATTTGCAGGCATGTATCTATCACATTTGCAGGCATTTATCGATCACATTTGCCGGCATATATCGATCACATTTGCCTCCATATATCTCTCACATGTGCCGGCATTTATCGCATTTGCCGGCATATATCTATCACATTTGCCGGCAAGAATCTATCACATTTGCAGGGATATATCTATCACATTCGCCAGCATATATCTATCACATTTGCCAGCATATATCTATCACATTTGCCAGCATTTATCTATCACATATGCCGGCATTTATCACATTTGACGGCATATTTCTACCACATTTTCTGGCATATATCTATCACATTTGCTGGAATGTATCTATCACATTTGCCGGCATGAATCTATCACAGGGGTCCTCAAACTATTTAGCTCTGGGACCCCATCAGGCAATAAAAATAAGGTACTTGTTTCCTAGCACGGCCACACCGATTTACATCGGGGTGGTCGTGTCGGAAAAATCGCGTTGATCGCATCGCATGCGATGCAATCAACGCGACCGATCCGATTTTTTGATTGAATCCAATGTAAATCGGGTCCCTGGGACCCAATTTTACATTGGATTCAATGTAAAATATTCCCTAGACCCCCACGTAAACCCCACCCCACGATAGACGCCAACCCGAAGCACGGCGAGCGCAGCGAGCCCGGAAGGGCGGCGGTGCACGTCCTCCAACCTTTTCATTCCCCTACTATCCACGGCGGCGTGGAGTTGAGAATATATAGTGTGGAGAGCGCAGCGAGCCCCGCGAGGGGGCGCGTATAACTTCACAGGTATACGCGTCCGCTCGCCACACTATATATTCTCAACTCCACGCCGATGTGGATAGTAGTGGAATGAAAAGGTCGGAGGACGAGCACCGCTGCGCTCGCCACGCTTCGGGTTGGCGTCTATCGTGGGATGACGACGGGGCCATATATAATGTGAAATGGGTCATATTGGCCCATTTCACATTTTTCACATTTTTTTCAATGTGAGATGGACTTAATCAAGTCCATCTCATCTTGTGCCATTATAATGGCACAAGACCGACGCGATGCTCACGATTTCAATGTTAAAAATTATTTTAACATTGAAGCCTATGGCAAAATCGGGGGCATCGCGTCGGGACCAATGTTAATGGTCCCGACTGACGCAATGCCCCCGATTTTGTACCTTTGCCGGCAAAATGGACCTGATTTCAAAGGAAATCGGGTCCATCGTGATGATCGTGTACCTTAACTTAAAGGTACACGATCCCCACGATTGTGGCCGTGCTAGGAAACAGGTACCAAAAATAATTATAGGACCCCAGCAAGTTACTGCAGAATGGTCCCCACACTTGTGATGTCTGCAGCCAGCACATACATGGCAGCATTGGTGGAGGCACAACATGACGGTAGGAGTCTAAAATAACAAACAATTCAACTCCTTAATAACAAACTCCTTGAAGCAATGACTGAGATTAGAAAAGTCGTCAGCAACATGGAGTCGTAACCACATGCTGAGAAAGTCAGGAACCACTTTGGGGTCAGGACCCACAGTTTGAGAGCCGCTAATCTATCACATTTGCCGGCACGTATCTATCACATTTGCCGGCATTTATCTATCACAATTGCCGGCATTTATCTATCACATTTGCCGGCATTTATCTATCACATTTGCCGGCATTTATCTATCACATTTGCCGGCATTTATCTATCACATTTGCCGGCATTTATCTATCACATTTGCCGGCATTTATCTATCACATTTGCCGGCATTTATCTATCACATTTGACGGAATATAGCTTTCACATTTGACGGAATATAGCTATCGCAATTGCGCCATGTGTCTATCACATTTGCAGTCATGTATCTATCACATTTGCCAGCATTTATCTATCGCATTTGGTGGCATGAATTTATCCCATTTGCCGGCATATATCTATCCCATTTGCCGGCATATATCTATCCCATTTGCCGGCATATATCTATCCCATTTGCCGGGATATACCTATCACATTTGCCGGAATATATATATATATATATATATATATATATATATATCACATTTGCCGGCATATATCTATCACATTTTCCGGCATATACAGATGGAGCCGGCTCCATCCTTGCAGGGGATGGCAATTCTATTGCCATCCCCCACCAGCGGCCGGCTACCGCCAGCACCCACATAAGAGATCACACCAAGGGCCACCCTTGGCACTTCATGGACTATAACCCCAGTACGAGATCCCTGGGCGACAACAGACGCAGGCAGTACCGGCGGAGGGACAGGGACCATGCAGACACAGGCTTAGATGCAGATGCCACCATAGGAGCCTGCACAGGTCTAGGAACAAACACTGGAGTGGGCACAGGGATAGGTACTATAGGCAGTACTGGAACAAGCTTATGGATTGATGTAGGCACCAGAGCGGGTACAGGAGCAGACACAGGAGTCAGTGCAGGAGCGGGCACAGATGTAGACTTCGGCTCCACTGCAACCACCCTGGTCTTCCCCTGACTCCTTTGACCCTTGTTACCGGTACTTATGGGGGTGCCTGCCTTAACCGGTATTAGCTTATCGCCGTATATGGTCTCCACCAATACTGCTACTACCTTATCCACCCCTGGTTTGGCAGGATCCCCCTGCCCCTCACCCTGCTGGGGTGGCTGATCCACCTGCATCCCCGATTCTACCTTAGGAACACCCTCCCCCTCCATTCCTCTAATTTCATCATACAATGGGTGGTCCCCATTTTCCTCCACCACCTCCATATTCCCACCCTCACCATTTGGGGAAAATATCTCGCTTGCGCCCCCACCCTGAGAGACCTACCCCACTGCCTGATCAAATTTAGCTTTTAACCCCTCCAACTCCACCACTTTATCTGACAGAGTCTGCTCCAATCCAATCAATCCTCGGTCAGCACAGGCCTGTGTCTGCTGAATGCTTTATTTCTCAGCTTCTTCTTGGCTGCAATAGTAGCCTTCAGTTTACTCACTTCCTTGTCCAACTGTTGTAGCACATCAGCAATTGGTGACTCCTCATGGGGCACCCGGACCTCATCCCCGGCCACCTCCCCGAAGTTCTCCCGCGGGCCACCCACCTCCTTCGGCTCCATGCCATCCAGACTGCCTGCAGGGTCCAATGCCAGAAGCACATCTCAGTGTACACACAGCCTAACCCTAAAACCCTAACACTAACTCTAATACCCTAAGCCTAACACACTAACCCTAACCGTAACATACTAACCCCAACCCTAACCCTAATACCCTAACCCCGTAACCCTAAAGGTGCCCATACACTTCACAATTATTATATACTATATTGTATACAATTTTGCATCTCAGCGCATCTGGGTTTTGCGATAAGATGAGATCTAGTACAAAAAGTATGTGCAGCACGTACGTAGGGTGTAACGGTGCCCACACACGTACCGATCCTGGCGTTGTGGGCTTAACTAGCACACATAGCATTGCATCGTATGCCTTGTGCATGTGATGTGCATACGATGCGATGCTATGCTAGAAAAAGCTAGTACAAAAAGTATGTGCAGCACATACTTTTTGTACTGTGCGATGGGGTGCCGCGGGAGCGCGCACCCCATCGTATAGCATCGCACCGCCGGGATCAGTGCGTGTGTGGGCACCTTAAGGGTTTTAGGGTTAGTGTGTTAGGGTTAAGGGGCCCATACACGTTGCAATTATTGTATACAATATTACATCGCATCTCGGTTTTGCGATGACATCAGATGAGATTTAGTACAAAACGTACGTGCTGCACATACTTTTTGTACTAGATCTCATCTCATCTGATGTAATCGCAAAACCGAGATGCGATGAGATGTGATACTGTATACAATAATTGCAACGTGTATGGGCCCCTTAACCCTAACACACTAACCCTAAAACCCTAACCCCAACCCTAATACCCTAACCCACTAGCCCTAACCCAAATACCCTAACCCCATAACACTAAGACCGTAACCCTAATACCCTAACCCAAAACCCTAACCTAACCCCCTAATACCCTAACACACTAACCCTAATACCCTAACCCTGCGTACGTAAATCACATTTGCCGGCATATATCTATCACAATTGACGGCAATAATTTATCACATTTGCCAGCATGTATCTATCACATTTGCCGGCATTCATCTATCACATTTGCCGGCATTCATCTATCACATTTGCCGGCATTCATCTATCACATTTGCCGGCATATATTTATCACATTTGCCGGTATATAGCTCTCACATTTGCCGGCATATATCTCTCACATTTGCCGGCATATATCTATTACGTTTGCCGACATGAATCTATCACATTTGCCGGCATGAATCTATCACATTTGCCGGCATGTATCTCTCACATTTGCCATGTATCACATATGGCATGAATCTATCACATTTGCCGGCATATATCTATTACATTTGCCGGCATGAATCTATCATATTTGCCGGCAAGTATTTATCACATTTGCAGGGATATATCTATCACATTTGCCGGCATATATCTATCACATTTACCGGCATGAATCTATCACATTTGCCGGCATGTATCTATCACATTTGCAGGGATATATCTATCACATTTGCCGGCATATATCTATCACATTTGCCGGCATGAATCTATCACATTTGCCGGCATATATCTATCACATTTGCCTCCATATATCTCTCACATTTGCCGGCATGAATCTATCCCATTTGCCGGCATGAATCTATCACATTTGCTGGCACATATCTATCACATTTGCCAGCATTTATCGCATTTGCCGGCATATATCGATCACATTTGCCAGCATATACCTATCACATTTACCGGCATATATCAATCACATTTGCTGGCATATATCGATCACATTTGCCGGCATGAATTTATCACATTTGCTGGCATGAACTTCCGGAAGGGGCCGGGGATGGTCGCATGCTGTGGAGCTCCGTCACCATCCACGGAGCTTCCACCATCCCCGGCCTCAGGAGCAGCTTGCGGCGGAGGGGACAGAGACAGAGGAGGCGGGCAGGCAGGCAGCGGTGGAGGAGGGGGGAAGCGTGCACCGCGATCCCCCGAGGACGATGCGGCCGGAGCGGGGGAGAAGGCTGACCCCACGCGCTCGCCGCAGCTCAGCAGCTCACCCGCACGGGGCGGGTGTGCAATCAGCCCAGGCGCCCGCCACAGCTCACCCGCATGGGGCGGGTGTGAAATCAGCCCAGGCGTCACCCCCTCACTTCCCCCGGGACCCGCCAGCATCCCGACGCGGCCTCCGGAAATCGAGGCCTGGACCAAGCAGTGCAGCCGCGGCCTCTCCTGCCGGCTCTGACGCGGCCCCTGCATCCCGGGTGACGCGGCCGGCTCACAGTGGCTGAGAAGTGAACGGATGCCCCCGGCAACGGATGCCCCCGGCATCCGGGAACGGATGCCCCCGGCAACACCACCGGCCGGGGGGGACACCCAGGACCACCTCCACTGCCCTTTGGACGCAGTGCCGGGCTAAAGAAAGGAAAAGAAGACCAGCAGACCCGGTGAGAAGGGACCCATCCCCCCCCCCCAGGAGGCAGATCAGCCAGGGGGACCCCCGGCAATTCACCGCAGTGGCCGGTAGGATCCCCCCCTCCAACAGGCCGCACCAGCCCCGGGTAAACTCTGTGGCAGCTCCGCGCCCCCCCCCCCCCCCCCCGCCTCCACTTCCACTGACTCTCCCCCGGCCTCACTGACTTTGCCCCCTCCTCCCCCCACCACCCACGGCTCTCCCCCAGGAAGATTCAAGATGGCGCCGCAAATGGCTGCCTAGGAACTGTGCAAATGTATCATGTGTTAACTGTACTGTCCCTGCTTAACTGTACTGTCCCTGCTTATATTGCTACCTGCCTGGCTGCTGCAACGACCAGTGGCGCCGCTGATGGCTGCCTAGGCGCTGTGCAGCTTGGCGGGTATGTGTCCCCTGTGTGATAAATGTACTGTCCCTGCTTATGTTGCTACCTACCTGGCTGCTGCAGCGACCAGTGGCGCCGCTGATGGCTGCCTAGGCGCTGTGCAGCTCAGCAGGTATGTGTCCCCTGTGTGATAAATGTACTGTCCCTGCTTATGTTGCTACCTACCTGGCTCCGCAATGACCAGTGGCGCCGACGATGGCTGCCTAGGCGCTGTTCAGCTCGGCGGGTTCATGTCCCTTATGTGATAAATGTACTGTCCTGCTTGTATTGCTACCTACCTGGCTGCTGCAGCGACCAGTGGCGCCGCTGATGGCTGCCTAGGCGCTGTGCAGCTTGGCGGGTATGTGTCCCCTGTGTGATAACTGTACTGTCCCTGCTTATGTTGCTACCTACCTGGCTGCCGCAGCGACCAGTGGCGCCGCCGATGGCTGCCTAGGCGCTGTTCAGCTCGGCGGGTTCATGTCCCCTATGTGATAAATGTACTGTCCTGCTTATATTGCTACCTACCTGGCTGCTGCAACGACCAGTGGCGCCGCTGATGGCTGCCTAGGCGCTGTGCAGCTCGGCAGATATGTGATCCCCGCAAGTGATGTCTTAATGCTCTCAATGTAATGCGTTTAATGTCTCAATGGAATGTGTAAAATGTCTCAATGGTATGCATGTAACGTGTCGTCGTTCCCCCCCCCCCCCCCCATTTCATCCCTGCTGATGCTGCACTGTAATCCACAAAAAATTCCTAGTGTGCGCAAGCACACATGGCCAATAAAGTTGATTCTGATTCTGATATATCTATCACATTTGTCTCCATATATCTCTCACATTTGCCGGCATATATCTATCACATTTGCCGGAATATATCTATCACATTTGCCGGCATAAACAGATGGAGCCAGCTCCATCCTTGCAGGGGATGGTGATTCTATCGCCATCCCCCGCCAGCAGCCGGCTACCGCCAGCACCCACGTAAGAGATCACACCAAGGGTCACCCTTGGCACTTCAGGGACTATACCCCCAGTACGAGAACCCTGGGCAACAACAGACGCAGGCAGTACCGGCGGAAAGACAGGGACGAGTGCAGACACAGGCTTAGATGCAGATGCCACCATAGGAGCCTGCACAGGTCTAGGAACAGACACTGCAGTGGGCACAGGGATAGGTACTATAGGCTCTACTGTAACAAGCTTACGGATTGATGTAGGTATTAATAATATGGAGTGTGCATCTGCACCACATGTCTTTCTTTGCAGAACTACAAGTCCCAGAATGATAGCACCTCATGTAAATCGGGTGTGCATTCTAAGATCCCTCCCCCCCATAGGATTGATGTAGGCACCAGTGGGTACAGGAGCAGACAGACACAGGAGTCAGTGAAGGAGCGGGCACAGATGTAGACTTCTGCTCCACTGCAACCACCCTGGTCTTCCCCTGACTCCTTTGACCCTTGTTACCGGTACTTATGGGGGTGCCTGCCTTAACCGGTATTAGCTTATTGCCGTATATGGTCTCCACCAATACTGCTACTACCTTATCCACCCCTGGTTTGGCAGGATCCCCCTGCCCCTCACCCTGCTGGGGTGGCTGATCCACCTGCATCCCCGATTCTACCTTAGGAACACCCTCCCCCTCCATTCCTCTAATTTCCTCATAAAATGGGTGGTCCCCATTTTCCTCCACCACCTCCATATTCCCACCCTCACCATTTGGGGGAAATATCTCGCTTGCGCCCCCACCCTGAGAGACCTACCCTACTGCCTGATCAAATTGAGCTTTTAACCCCTCCAACTCCACCACTTTATCTGACAGAGTCTGCTCCAATCCAATCAATCCTCGGTCAGCACAGGCCTGTGTCTGCTGAATGCTTTATTTCTCAGCTTCTTCTTGGCTGCAATAGTAGCCTTCAGTTTACTCACTTCCTTGTCCAACTGTTGTAGCACATCAGCAATTGGGGACTCCTCAGGGGGCACCCGGACCTCATCCCCGGCCACCTCCCCCAAGTTCTCCCGCGTGCCACCCACCTCCATCGGCTCCATGCCATCCAGACTGCCTGCAGGGTTCTCCGCCAGCTGCACATCTCAGCGTACACACAGCCGCGGTCACGGGATCTGCCGCTTGACACTGTGCACCAGCGCCGACATCAATCACAGAGAGTGACGCTCCGGCCAGGATCTCCAGCAGAGAGCCGATCACTCCCCTCTGCTTCCATCGTCCGCGCCTCCCATTCCAGGAGATCCACTCCAGGTTTCTGCACGGTAGAGACTACTAGATCCCCTTCAGTTACAGTTACTGCCTTATGATATAGCACTTTATTATTACCTCAGATAGTTCCTCGTCTGCAAATGTAAATATTTCCCCCCTGCAGGTCATGAACGGAATGAGAATTGTATTATTTAGCCTACTTTATTATTTGTGACTACATCCCCTTCTGTTATTGTACGTTTTGCCCCCTTGCTGGTCAAGCTGAAGTGGATTAAGCAAATTTAATAAAATGTGTCTAGAACCACTTCTGATTTTGTACCAAGGGGGTGATTCACTAGCATTTTATCCCCAGTCTAATCGTGCTGGGGGCCGATGGTGTGGCTCTGTGCATATTTGAGCATGTGTAGTTTCGCAGTGGGAATGCCTTCAGCGGGGACTATGTAAAAACCGGACCGGACCACACTCCGGACTGCCGGACAGGACATCAAAATCTGTAGTCCGGACCTTGTAAGGTCAGGTCCGGGGGGTGTCCTGTCTGGGGGGGTGTCTTGTCCGGGGGGTCCCTGTGATAGCTATCACCAGGGACATGGGGAGGGGAGATTACAGCCTCCCCGGGTGGTCCGGACCGTCCGGTTTTTGCTACATGCCCGGAACATACAGGGAGGCTTTATTCTACCCCTCCTCCTCTACCTGGTGACATGTGTGACAGGCAGCCCCCCGGACAGGACACCCCCGTACAGGACACCCCCCGGACCGGAGGCTACAAGCTACAAAATGCAGAGTCCGGCGGTCCGGGGGTTTTGTCCTGGTCCGGTTTTCACCCATACCCCCTTCAGCGACTAGCACAGTCGCCAAGGTGTTCGTACGAGTAAGGGAGGGTGGTGGGGGTGGACACCAGTCTTTGGCAGAAGAATGCCCAGCATTTTATGGACGCCCCTGTGAAAACTCTGGGCATTCCTATACCTACTGGGGGCGGAGTGCTGATGGCACATGACGTCAGCGGCCGCCTCAAATTCGTACAATCTTACTTTTATCTATGAAGAGTAAGAATAGTTATTCGATGGTGAGCGACCATCAACTGTTTTTCTTCTGTTATGCCACATGCGAGGGGTTAGGGTTACCAAGTGGATTTGTTGGTGGGGAGCGGCCGTGCAGTGTTAAGTCACTAAGCAGCGGGTGACTGCTGCTTAACTAGTGGTGATGAATCACCCATCAAAGTACACAAACTGAAGTGGATCTAGCTAATGTTCCATATTGTGTCCAGAATCACTTCTGTTTATGAGATACAAAATTTGAAGTGGATTTTGCCTATTTTACAGTTTGCATCTAAAACCACTTCTGTTTTTGTTCCATGAACACGATTTTATAATGTGTGTCTACAACCACTTCTGTTTATGTAAATTTTAGCCCCCCTACTGGTCAGATACAAAATTTGAAAGGTATTTAGCTCAATTTATATTAAAAAGCATAGTTCCCTTTCTGCTAATGTACCTGGCAGATGCTGACTTTTACTCCAAAACTCATTGGCTGCGCCTCAGCAGAGTGTCTCCCCGGGCCGCAATTAGGAGTAAAATATGTGCTATAGCGTGTATTTGCGATCACTGCACAACACGCCACCACCTCCCATTGGCCAATACACCAGGTCCCCTGACATGACCCCGGTGCACAGGTCGATTGAAATGGAATCAAATAGGCGGTTTAGAAAAATATCTGTGATTGCAGCCAAAATGGGGGCAGTAATGCCCCTATTTTGCGGCTCTACTGAAATGCCTTTTGAGCTGACCTGGACATAGGCTTGTGTGGAGAGGCACAGGAGAAGTGGGTTGTATAAGGTTATATATATATTGGGGAAATTTACTACGCTAAAATCATAACAAATAGGTGTATTCGTATACAACAACACACCTATTTTTTACAAATTCGATTTACTATCCCGAAAATACGTAAATTTGTATTCATGGCACATTTGTATTTGTATTTAAAAGTACGAATGTATACACCATAGACAAAATACGAATAGGAATCGCCATTCAAAAGAATGGTGATTCCAAATATCCAATTATCGGCGGTAAACTGCTGCTAATTACCAGCCATTCACCACAAAAATACACTTAACTTTCCTGGCATATTTGGCAGAAGCCTGCATGGATCAGTCAGATCCAAGCAGGCTTCAGTGTTAAAAAAAAAATAGAAAAAGTAAATAAAATGGCGTGCCCTCCCCCTGGGCATAGCCAGCCTCAGACTCTCAGAGCTGGTCCTGGTTTAAAAAAAAAAAATCAAGGAAAAAAAATAATAGGGTTCCCTTATTTTTTAAAACCAGCACCAGGCCCAAGGGCCGGTTCTGGCTCCCAAAATTACGGGGGACAAACTGAATAGGGCTCCCCCGTATTTTAAGAACCAGCACCAGCCCAACAAGCCAGCAGGGTATTGTCACAGATGGGTACACTTATTATAGACGGTCCAGTGGCCAAAACATTATTCCCCTGACCGCTCAGCCTGGGCAGGGGTCCTGGGGAGTATAAATAAAGGGGTCCCCCCTCCAGAATTTACCTACCCAGGCTGAAGCCTGGGGCTGTCCCCAATGCCACCTTTTTAGGTGGGCATCGGGCTGATAAATGTGGGTAAAAAATAGTCCCAGCAAGCCTCCCCGTATACAGGGACTTGGAGAACCACAAGTCCCAGCATTCGGGCATTAAAGGGCCCACTGGAACTTGTAGTTCCACAGCAATACAAATAGTAAAATAAACACACAAACACACCAGAATAATAAAACGTTATTCCATACATAGCCCTTTCATACAGATACTTACCTATGTTGAGCCCGTAGGTAGGCCGCCATCCGCCGTCCTGAAGAAATCCTTTGGGTACCTGTGAAGGAAATCATACTCACCAGGTCCTCCGGCATAGATCAAGTCCTCTTCATTCCAAGTAGAATCCAGGGGACTTGGCAAAACCCCCCCCAAAAAACGAGCTAAACCCGACACCAAACCGGACTGACGAGAAGCCGCACGATGACTTTACATCGTGACGCTCCTCCTCCTGAATGCCGCTATTGGCCACCTAGCGCCAATCAGGAGGAGGAGACACAGGATGTAAACACATCCCCAGCTTCTCCTCATTACGGTTTGGTGTTTGGTTTAACATCTCACTCCCTTCTCTTTCCTACCTCTAACTGAAAATCTCCCCCCATCTCTAGCTATTTCCCTGACATCCCACTTCCCCTTTTGTTCCCAGACATTATCACTCTCTCTTGATACTGTCTCTTTCCATGATATTCTCTATAACTCATGCTTGCACTCCTCCCTGTCTGTCTCTTAGGGTGACCAACTCATCCCTTTAATCCGGGACACATATTAATTACACAGGTTCTGTGGCAGTTTAAAACCAGTGTGTGGCAGTTTAAAACCAGGTGAAAGCCAGCCACAGAACCTGTGTAATTAATATGTGTCCCGGATTAAAGGGATGAGTTGGTCACCCTAGCTGGGCCCCAAAGCAGAAGTGGGCGGGGCCTGGTGCCCTCAAGCCCCCTGCCATGCCCAGGCTTGCCCTGGCAACCGTTGCTGGGCCCCAAAGCGGAAGTGGGCGGGGCCTGGCGCCCTCAGCCCCCTGCCATGCCCAGGGTTGCCCTGGCAACTGTTGCTGGGCCCCAAAACGGAGTGGGCGGGGCCTGGCGCCCTTCAGCCCCTGCCATGCCCTGGGTTGCCCTGGCAACTGTTGCTGGCCCCCAAAGCGGGAAGTGGGCGGGGCCAGGCGCCCTTATGCCCCCTGCAATGCCCAGGGTTGCCCTGGCAACTGTTGCTGGGCCCCAAAGCGGAAGTGGATGGGTCCAGGCCCCCTTAAGCCCCCTGCCATGCCCAGGGTTGCCCTGGCAACTGTTGCTGGCCCCAAAGCGAAAGTGGGCGGGTCCAGGCCCCCTTAAGCCCCCTGCCATGCCCCAGGGTTGCCTTGGCAACTGTTGCTGGCCCCCAAAGCGGAAGTGGGCGGGTCCAGGCCCCCTTGAGCCCCCTGCCATGCCCAGGGTTGCCCTGGCAACTGTTGCTGGCCCCCAAAGCGGAAGTGGGGCGGGTCCCCTTGAGACCCCTGCCATGCCCAGGGTTGCCCTGGCAACTTTTGCTGGCCCCCAAAGCGGAAGTGGGCGGGTCCAGGCCCCTTGAGCCCCCTGCCATGCTCAGGGTTGCCCTGGCAACTGTTGCTGGCCCCCAAAGCGGAAGTGGGCGGGTCCAGGCCCCCTTGAGCCCCCTGCCATGCCCAGAGTTGCCCTGGCAACTGTTGCTGGCCCCCAAAGCGGAAGTGGGCGGTTCCAGGCCCCCTTGAGCCACCTGCCATGCCCAAGGTTGCCCTGGCAACTGTTGCTGGCCCCCAGAGCGGAAGTGGGCGGTTCCCAGGCCCCCTTGAGCCCCCTGCCATGCCCAGGGTTGCCCTGGCAACTGTTGCTGGCCCCCAGAGCGGAAGTGGGCGGTTCCAGGCCCCCTTGAGCCCCCTGCCTTGCCCAGGTTGCCCTGGCAACTGTTGCTGGCCCCTAAAGCGGAAGTGGGCGGGTCCAGGCCCCCTTGAGCCCCCTGCCATGCCCAGGGTTGCCCTGGCAACTGTTGCTGACCCCAAAGCGGAAGTGGGCGGGTCCAGGCCCCTTGAGCCCCTGCCATGCCCAGGGATGCCCTGGCAACTGTTGCTGGCCCCCAAAGCGGAAGTGGGCGGGTCCAGGCCCACTTGAGCCCCCTGCCATGCCCAGGGTTGCCCTGGCAACTGTTGCTGGCCCCCAAAGCGGAAGTGGGCGAGTCCAGGCCCCCTTGAGCCCCCTGCCATGCCCAGGGTTGCCCTGGCAACTGTTGCTGGCCCCCAAAGCGGAAGTGGGCGGGTCCAGGCCCCCTTGAGCCCCCCTGCCATGCCCAGGGTTGCCCTGGCAACTGTTGCTGCCCCCAAAGCGGAAGTGGGCGGGTCCAGGCCCCCTTGAGCCCCCTGCCATGCCCAGGGTTGCCCTGGCAACTGTTGCTGGCCCCCAAAGCGGAAGTGGGCGGGTCCAGGCCCTTTGAGCCCCCTGCCATGCCCAGGGTTGCCCTGGCAACTGTTGCTGACCCCCAAAGCGGAAGTGGCGGGTCCAGGGCCCCCTTAAAGCCCCCTGCCATGCCCAGGGTTGCCCTGGCAACTGTTGCTGACCCCCAAAGA